>NW_024044999.1:0-53699 GCF_015852505.1 Tachyglossus aculeatus | reverse complement strand
AATCCATCACAAGGCCTAGGGCTAATCTTAAGGTTAGATTTCAGTTTAGGGATAGGGTTTCGTCTGGGGTAGCCCCAGCACTAGCTGTTGTAGCACTAGGGCTAGGGATCGGGTTAGGTAAGGGGTAAGTCTAAGGCTAAGATTATGGATAGGTTTAAGGTTAAGGTGACAGGGTTGGGGTTAGGGCTAAAGTTAGGGTTAATTTAGGGCAAGGGATAGGGATAGGGATAGGTTTATAGATAGGATTAGTTTTATTGTTAGAGTTAGGATTAGGTCTCGGGCTAGTATTAGGCCTAGGGTTAGGGTTAGGACTCAGGCTAAGGCTAGGGATAGGGCTAGGACTATGGATAAGGTTAGGTTTGGGTTAGGGATAGCGCTACTGCTAGGGCTAGGGTTAGGTTTAGCACTAGGAATCACTCATTCATTCATTCAATTATATTTACTAAGCTCTTAATGTGTGCAGAGCACTCTACTAAGTGCTAGGGAAAGTACAATGCAACAATAAACCATGACAATCTAAGCCAGTGACATAGGGGTAGGGTTAGGTTTAGGGTTAGGGTCAGGGTTAGCATTAGGGTTAAGTTTGAGGCTAGGGTTTATGGTTAGGTTTAGGGCTAGGGTTAGGTATAAATTAGGGTTAAGGTTTTGGTTAGGGTTACCCCTAGGGCTGTGGGTAGGAATAGGTTTATGGTTGGGGTTAGGCTTAGGGTTAGCATTTGGGGTGGCTTAAGGTTAGGGTGAGGGTTACTATTAGGGTTCGTGGTAGGTTTTGAGCCTTGGCCTCGGCCTAGGATTAGGCTCAGTTTTAGGACAAGGCCTTGGGCTAGGAGGAGGGTTAATGTTAGGTTTAGGTATATGTTTAGGCTTATGGCTAGGGCTACTTTTAAGTTTAGGTTTAAGCATAGGTTTTGGGCTAGGATCATGGATAGGGATACATTTAAGGTTAGGTTTAGGATAAGGTTTAGGGTTAGAATTCGGATTAGAGTTAGAGGTAGGTTTAGGTTTAGGATTAGGGTTATGGTTATAGTGAGGTTTAGGGATAGAGTTAGGGTTAGGGTTAAGGTTAGGTCTAGTGCTGTGGTAAATGTTAGGGATAGCAATAGAGTTAGGCTTTGGGTTAGAGTCGGGTTAGGGTTAGAGTTAGGGATAGGGTTATGGCTAGGAGTATTAGAGATTTAGAGTTAGGAAAAGCATAGGTTTTAGGGTAAAGTTTAAGGATAAAGCTCGGGTAAGGCTTGGAGTTAGGGCTGGGTTTAGGTTTATGGTTAGGGCTCCAGGTGGACCAGCGATTAGGGCTGGGTTATGGTGAGAGTTAGGGTTACGGTTAGGGTTAGGGTTTTTCTCAAGGTGATCCTGGGGTACCCACCATCTCAAGGTCAAATGCTATCTCATGGCCACCTAAGCCAGCAGGCAGAACTCGGAAGTGAGGGTGGGATACCACCCCCACAACCAAAATTCTAGATTGACAGCCAAAGCCGGGAATACAGATGGTGTCCCTCGCACCCTGCTAATCAAATTAGGTATGGAGGAGGGAGCAGAGATTGGGTAAATTGAAGCCGGAAGATGGAATGGCCTAGGAATACAGGTGATAAATACCTGTCGCCTCTGACCTTCTGGGGCAGAACTCTAAGAAATGCAGCAGCAGGAGGAGCAGCTGCAGCAGCAGCAGTGGCCCATGTATCATTCTCTGACCAGAAGGCCAGATGCCTGCTTTGCAACCAGAACCAACACACTGAGGCTACGGCCACGGGACGGGTGAGTGTCTAGCCGAATGTTCGTGCGTGGGAGCTAGGTGACCCGCTGTGGATGGGGAACATGGGTTGATTCCTCCCATGTATGGAGAGCACTTGGTGAGAGCTAGCCTCCCACCACGTGAGCGGGTAATGTAATGGATTCCCCGGGGAAGGAAAGTAAGTGGATTCTTCACGAGTGGGAAGTGCACACGGGTGAGAGCTAGGCACCTCAACTACGTGCAATTAACAAATGATTGTGTTCTTCCCATTAGGGAAGCTCCAATATTACTAATTGATTACATTCCTCCCAAAAGGGAAGTTCAATCCATTGCACCTAAACAATTAAATAATTCAGTTCACCTCACGGAATAAATTTTATAGAAAATTCAGGCTTTCTGTCCCTGGCCTCTCTCTCTTTCCCTCTCCACGCCGATTACTGAATTAACCTGTCCGCGGACGATGGGTGACAGGTTTATGATGAGGTTTATTATTAGATGCATGGTTAGGGCTAAGGTTAGGGCCAGGTGCTGTGTTAGGGATGAATTATTGTCAGAGAAAAGGCTAGGTAAGTGTTAGGGTTATTGTTAGGGTTAGGGCTAGGGTTAGGATTAGGAAGAGGGTTACTTCTAAGGCTAGGTTAATGGTTAGGGTTAGTGTTAGGTTCAGGGTTAGCACTAAGGCTGGGGCTTTGTTAGGGTAGAGTTGTTTCAGGTTAGTGTTAGTGTTAGGGTTAGGGTTGGATTAGGGTAAGGTTTAGGGTTAGTGTTGGTTTTACTCTTAAAGGTAGGACTAGGGCACTCTTAGTGTAACGGTTAGGACTAGGCCTAGGATTAGGGTTAGGATTAAGTTTAGAGACAGTG
This sequence comes from Tachyglossus aculeatus, assembly GCF_015852505.1. Classification (NCBI taxonomy): domain Eukaryota; kingdom Metazoa; phylum Chordata; class Mammalia; order Monotremata; family Tachyglossidae; genus Tachyglossus; species Tachyglossus aculeatus. The sequence continues at coordinate 51,106 of NW_024044999.1, read as the reverse complement.
TTAAGGTGAGGATTAGGTTTAAGTGAGGTTTGGAGTTATGGCTAGGGTTAGCAGTAAGGCTATGGCTAGGATAAGGCATGGGGTTAGTTTTAGGATTCTTTTTCGGCTTAGTCTTTGGTCTAGGTTTGGAAGTAGGGTTAAGGTTAGCCTTTGGGTTAGTGGTAGGCTTTAGGTTAGGCCTATGGCTAAGGTTAAGCTTAAATTTAGGGCTAGACCTAGGGCTAGGTTTAGAGTTCAGATTAGATTTAGGTTTAGTGGTAGACTTAAACCTAATTCTATGGCTAGGCTTAGGTTTCAATTTAGGATTAGGATAAGAGTTAGGGTTTGGATTAGGCTTCGGGTTAATGGTAGGCTTAGGTCTAGGCCTAGAATTAATGTTACAGTTAGGGTTAGGGTTAGGCCTATGGCTAGTGCTAGGATTAGGGTTAGAGATAGGGTTAAATTTAGGTTTAGGGTTATGAGTAGGGTTAGTATTAGGGCTACATTTGGGGTAGGGTTAAGGTTAGGCTTAGATTTAGGGTTATGGTTAAGGTTAGTCTTAGGGTTAGTGGTAGCCTTAAGGCCGGGGCTAAACCTAGGATTTTGGTTAGGTTTAGGCCTAGGCTTTTGCTATGGTTAAGGTTATGATTGTGGTTAGCTTTAGGGCTAGGGTTAGGTTAACTGACTATGGCTAAATATAGGTTTAGGATTAGGGTTAAGGTTAGTTGTAGACTTAAGACTTAGGTCAAAGGCTAGGGTTAGGATTACGGTTAGGGATATGGTTAGGGTTAGGATTAGGGTTAGGATTACGTTTAGGGTTAGGTTTAAGATTAGCATTTGGGTTAGGATAAGGGTAAGGTTTAGCATTAGGATTAGTTTTAGAGTAAGAGTTAGGGTTAAAGATAGGTTTGCAATTAGTGTGGTTTGTTGTTGGGAGAGTTTCAGGGTGAAGGACATTTTGGGGGCTGAAAGAGTCCATTCACACAACCCCTAAAATATGCTTCCATAGCTTCAGGTATTTCGGGTGTGGGTGAGAGAAGGGGTTAAGTATACGTTTAGGGTTAGGGTTAGACTGAGGATGAGATTTAGGTTTAAGGTTAGGTTTAGGATTAGGATTAGGGTTAGAGGTAGGGTTAGGGATAGGGTTTGGGCAAGGTCTAGGGTAAGGGTTATTGATAGGGTTTGGGTTAGGGTTAGTGTCAGGTTTAGAGTTAGGATTAGGGTTACGTTTAAAAGCAAACAACAGTTTCTTGCCTTGGAAGAGTTGCAAGGTGAATAGCATTTTCAAGGCTGGAAGAGCCCACCCACACGTTCTTCTCCCCCCCAGATAGCTTTCCCAGCTCGGGGATTTAGTGTACTGTAGGAGGGCAGGGTCCACGAGGTCTCCTGTGACTGTAAAAGAGAAAGGAGCTATAGTCCTCCTTGGACTCCAAATTGGGAGGGAGGTGCAGCTCCTCTGGGACTTTTGGAGGTGGTGGGAGCAGCAGCTCTCCCTGTATTGTAATGGAGGAGAGAGCTGCCTTTCTCTTGGAACTGTGAAGGGGGGGGAGAATGAACTGCAGTTCTGCACAGTTGCAAGAAGGGACATAGGAGTAGCTCTCCTGGGAATGTAGCTGGGAAGAGAGCCGCAACTCTCCAGGGACTGAAAGTGGGGAGAGAGACCACTTCTCCTGGAACTGTTGTTGAAGGAACAATAACTTGCCTGAGACTTTATGAGGAGAGGGAGCCACAATTCCCCTGTGACTGTGTGAATGAAGGGAGCCACGGTACTTCTGGAACTGTAGGTAGTGAAGGAGTTGCAATTCTCAAGAGAATTTAGCAGAGGAGAGAGCTGCACCTCTCCTGGAACTGTAGGGTAGAAGAGGGAGTCACAGTTCTCTTGGAACTGTAAGAGGAGAGGGAACTGCAGCTCCCCAGGGACTGTAAGAGAGAACGGAGGCACAGCTCTCCCCAGACTGTTCTGGGTATGGGAACTGCAACTTTTCAAGGACTGTAGCAGGACAGGAAGGAAAGTTCTCCCAGGACTGTAGAAGGGAATTGAGTCACAACTCTTCTGGGACTGTAGGAAGAGAAGGAACCCCACTGTCCCTGGATTGTAGAAGTGAAGGGAGACAGCTCTCCTGGGATAGTACAAAGGGGTGCAGGTACAGCTCTCTTGGAACATTTGTAGGGGAGAGAGGTACAGCTTTCCTGGGGCTCTTGGAGAAGAGGGAGCCACAGTTCTCCTGGGATCATAGGAGGGCATTCAGTTAATTGTATTTATTGAGTGAGCAGAGCACGGCACTAAGCGTGTGGGAAAGTATGATATAGCAATGTAACAGACACATTCCCTGTCTTCAACGAGCTTACACTCTAGAGGGGAAAGCAGACACGCATTTAAATTGACGAAATTACAGATATGTACATAACTGCTGTTGCTGGGAATGAGGATGAATAAAAGGAGCAAGTCAGGATGACACAGAAGGGAGTGGGAGAAGAGGAAAGGAGGGCTTAGTAAGAGAAGGCCTCTTGGAGATGTGCCTTCAATAAGGCTTTTAAATTTGGGACGATAATTGTTTGTCCGATATAACGACGGAGGGCATTTCAGGGCAAAATTAGGATGTAGGTGAGAGATAAGCGGTGAGATAGACAGTGAGAAGGTTAACATCAGAGGAGCAAATTGTGCGGGCTGAGAATAGTTAGGTGAGGTAGGAGAGGGGAAGGTGATTCAGTGCCTCAAACACAATAGTAAGGATAATTTCGTTTGAGAATTGTGAGGTGGATGGGCAACTACTGAAGGTTTTTGAGGAGTGGGTAAGTGTGGCCTAAACGTTTTTGTAGAAAAATGATCTGGGCAGCATAGTGGGGAGAATGTACTGGAGTGGGGAGAAAAATGTGGCATGGGAGCAGTAAAGAGGCTGATACAGTAATCAAGATATGGTAGGCTGAATGCTTGGTTTAACGTGGTAGCAGTTTGGATGAAGAGGAGGGGAAGATTTTAGTGATGTGAAGTTGGGACTGACAGTATTTAGTGAAGGACTAAACATGTGGGTTGAATGATAGAAAAGGGTCAAGGATAATGCAACAGAGGGAGACACAGCTCTCCAGGGCCTAGGTGGTGAGAGAACCACATCTTTCCTGAGACTGTAAGAAAGGTGGGGCCCATTCTCTCCTGGGACTGTAGGAGAGCTGGGCACTGTAAGACTCCCAGGACTGTAGGAACGGAGGGACAGCTGCTGTCCTTGGACTGTATGGCAGGGAATGAGCAGTAGATCTCTCAAGACTGTAGTAGCGGGGAGGGAGCTGCAGCTGCTCTGGGAGTATTGAAGGGAAGAGAGTGATAATTCTCCTAGGACTGTAGAAATAGAGGGAGCCACAGCTCTACTGGGGCTATAAACAGGGAGGGAGCTAAAGCTCTCCTGTGATATTTTGATATTTTATATTTCTGATCTCCTGTGATGCAGCTGTCCTGGAAATGTAGTAGGGATGGGAGCCCCGACACTTCTGGCACTTTAGGAGTGGAGTAAAATGTAACACTCCTGGGACTAGCTGATAGAAGAAACATCAACTCCTCTGCGACTGTAGAAAGGCAGGGAGCCACATTTCTACTGGGATTATAGAAGGGGAGAAAGTTGTAACTCTTTGGCGAGAGTAGGAGGGGAGGTATTCATTCATTCATTCCTTGAATCGTAATTTTTGAGAACTTACTGTGTGCAAAGCACTGTACTAAGCGCTTAAGAGGTAGGTGAAGTTCTGTGCAGAAGGTGAGATAGCTGCAGCTCTCCTGGATGTAGGAGGGGAGATCTGGGCAGCTTTCCAGAGACTGTAGTTGGAAAGGGATGCTGTTATCCTGGAATTGTAGGAGGGCAGGGAGTAACATTTCTCCTCGGACTGTATGTGCAGAGTGAGCTACAGCTAAACTGGGACTATATGAGATTTATTTCTCTTGGGATTGTAGGAGGGAAGGGAAATGGAGCACTTCTGAGACCGCAGGTGTGGAGAGATCCTTATCTCTCCTGGGTTCTATGAGAGGAATAGAAGCATCTGTCCTGGGACTGTGGGTAGAGAGGGAGCCGCAGGTCGTTCGGTCAGTCAGTCAATCACATTTATTGAGAGCTTAATGTGTACAGAGCATTGTCCTAAGCACGTGGGAGAGTACAATATAAAAGATTCATTCTCTACCCACAAGGAACTTTCAGCCTAGAGAGGAGCATACAGTCTAGCGATGATCTTACCGTCTAAAGGTCTCCTAGAACTGTAGGAAGATATGGAGGCACAGCTCTCCCCAGAATGTGTGTGTGTGTGTGTGTGTGTGTGTGTGTGTGTGTGTGTGTGTGTTGGAGGCGAGGGAGAGAAAGATTTGCAGCACTCCTGGGCTGTAGTAAGGGAGAGAGTCACAGCATTCTTAGTCCTTTAGGTGGTGCGAGGGAGCCGCAGCTCTGCTGGGATTGTAGTTGAGGAGGGAGTTGCATCTCTCTTGGGAATATAGGAGGGGTACGACCCACATATTTCCTGCGATTCTAGTGGGGTATGGAGCCACAGCTCTCCTGGGACTGTAAGAAGGGAGGGAACCATAGTTCTCCCGGGACTGTAGGTGGAGTGGGGGAGGAGGGAATAGTCCAGCTCTCCTGGAATTTCACGAGGGGTGGGACCCAAATATTTCCTGGGGCTGTAGTGGGGGATGGAGCCACAGCTTTCCGAGGACTGTAGGTGGAGGGGCAGCCACAGCACACTTCTGGGATTGTTTTGAAGAGCGGGAGCCACATCTCTCCTGGGACATTAGGAAGGGAGGGAGGTGTAGCTCTCCAGGGACTGAAGGGGATGGGGGGAATCCATGGCTCTCTTGGGACTGTAGGTTTGGGGAGGGAGCTACAGCTCTCCTGGGACCGTGATTTAGGATGGTAGGTGTGGTACCCTAGTCGGCCTGGGCATCGCCGGAGTTGGGGGCCGGGGGTGGAGGAGAGGCGGGTTGCAGGATGCAGCTACTAGAGTGTACCCGCACTGCTCCCCCTGTCCAGTCCCTTCCACTCCTCCAGACGCTCACTGAAATTTTGGGGTTGCCCAAGTGAAAACACTCTCCCTGATTATTCTCGGCTCTACCCACCAGTCCAGTGGTTTAACCCCTCTCCACACTTCCGATTTGCCGGTCAGATTCAGTGAAACTGTGAGCCCCATGTGGAACAGGGACTGTGTCCAACCCGATTTGCTTACATCCACCCCAGCGCTTAGTACAGTTCCTGGAACAGAGTAAGCACTTAAAGAATACTACCATTATTATTATTGTTGCTCCCGCTGCAGTGCCCCCGGCCGTGATTTCCTCACACGAGTAGCCAGACATGCATCGGCCCCGGGCCTGTTTTGTTCGGTCCTCCTCCATTTGATATTCGGCCCTCCCATAAACCCACAGCTTGTATGTACATATATTAAAATTAAATACTATAAATTACCTATTTATTCATCTTAAAGAGTATCCACTCTTCTAGGCTGTAAACTCGTTCTGGGCAGAGAACGAGTCTGCTAATTGGTATATTGTACCCTCTCAAACGCTCAATAAATATGATTGATTGATTGCTTGTTTCACTCACTCCCGCGAGAGAGGACTGGCAGTAGGCTCGCTGAGCCGTTGTCTCCTTTCTCCCAGGGGGAAACTAGTGACTTTGCAGTCATTCCCCGTAGAAGTGCAACAGGAGCTCCGCGGTAGGGGAACGGGTCGGGGATGGCTTCCCCAAACTGGCTCTATTGGAGGAAATGGGGGTAGGGGGAAAGAGGGCACATGCCTCCGGAGCGCTGCCAACCCGCTTTACTGCCCCTGTCAGACGCCCAGCTAAATTTCGGGACCCCTCATTCATTCAATCGTATTTATTGAGTGCTTACTCTGTGCAGAGCACTCTACTTAGCACTTAGGAGGTACAAATCGGCAACATATAGAGACAGTCCCTACCCAACAAGGGGCTCACACTCTAGAAGGGGGAGACAAACAACAAAACAAAACAAGTAGACAATCAGACAATCAGTAGACAAGTAAATGCAATCAGAATAAATAGAATTATAGCTATATTCATTCATTCATTCAATCAATCATATTATTGAGTGCTTACTGTGTAGACAGCACTGTACTAAGCGCTTGGAAAGTACAAATTGGCAACATATAGAGACGGTCCCTACCCAACAACAGGCTCACAGTCTAGAAGTGGGAGACAGACAACAAAACAAAACATGTGGACAGGTGTCAAAGTCGTCAGAACAAACAGAATTAAAGCTAAATGCACATCATTAACAAAATAAATAGAATAGTAAATATGTACCAGTAAAATAGAGTAAAAATTCAGTAAAATCATATATACAGGTGCTGTGGGGAGGGGAAGGAGGTAGGTCCGGAGGTGGTGAGGAGGAGGAGAGGAAAAGAGGGGCTCGGTCTGGGACGGCCTCTTGTAGTAGGTGAGCTCTCAATCGTTAATAAAAAGAATAGAGTAATAAATATGTACAAATAAGAGTAATAAATATATGCAAATCTATATATAAGTGCTGTGGGGAAGGGAAGGGGGTAGGGCAGAGGGAGAGGGGCAATGGGGAGGGGAGGAGGAGGAGAGGAAAAACGGGGGCTCAGTCTGGGAAGGCCTCCCAGATCTCAGTAGGGCTTGGAGGGGAGGTAGAGAGCTAGTTTGCCGGATGTGTGGAGAGAGGGTCTTCCAGGCCAGAGATAGGATGTGGGCCAAGGGTCGATGGCGGGACAGGCGAGAACGAGGCACAGTGAGGAGGTTAGCGACAGAGGAGCGGAGTTTGCAGGGTGGGCTGTAGAAGGAGAGGAGGGAGGTGAGGTGGCGGGGGCGAGGTGATGGAGAGCCTTTAAGCCGAGAGTTAGGAGTTTTTGCTTGATTCGTAGGTTGACAGGCAACCCCTGGAGATTTTTGAGAAGGGGAGTGACATGCCCAGAGCATTTCTGTGCAAAGATAATCCGGGCAGCAGAGCAAAGCATAGACTGAAGCGGGGAGAGACAGGAGGATGGGAGATCAGAAAGGAGGCTGATGCAGTAATCCAGTCGGGATAGGATGAAAGATTGAACCAGCAATGTAGCGGTTTGGTAAAAGAGCAAAGGGCGGATCCTGGCGATATTGTGGAGGTGAGTCTGGCAGATTTTAGTGACGGATTGGATGTGTGGGGTGAATGAGAGAGAGGAGTAAAGGATGGCATCAAGGTTGCGGGCTTGTGAGACGGGAAGGATGGTAGTGTCGTCTTCAGTGACAGGAAAGTTGGGCTTCTCAGTGTTCTCACCATTGGTTGTGAGGTAAAATCTCCCGGGAGGGAATAGGATTAAAGGTGCCTGATTTGGAGCGAGTTTGCGGCTCAATGTTCTCTACGCAACACCTCACGGACACGGGTAGCAAGTACATAAGAAATCCCCTAATTCCTATTATTCCCCATCGGAAAACAGCCTGAACAACTGTAGTCCAGCCAATGGCCATGGACCCTTCCCCGGAATGTCTTGGAGGTGGTAGTTCTTTAGGTGGAGGTGACCACCATTAAGAGCGAGCATCAGACTACGATTCCCAGAAGCCTTTTTGCCCCGAGCCGCCACACCACCTTCCCTCCCCTGGCCACATGGCCCGATTGGCTGGGTGCGGGAGCCTGGGCGGGACCCCTTCGTGCCCGCATTATCGAAATGGTGTTGGTTCAGCGATTATGCTTGTACAATCGCGGGTGTGGGGACTGTCGACACAGAGCAGAGGCAGCCTGCGTCCCACATTGGGGCTCGCAGCCTGTGGAAGAGGGAGAACAGTTAGTTCACCCCCAGTTTTACCGGTGTTGTTGCTGAGGCACACAGATTCCCAAGTGCCTTGCCCCCAGCACAATAGTGGTGGAGCCGTGACAAGGACCCAGGTCTCAAAACCTCCCAGCCCTGCGCCCTTTCCCACTGGTATGCTGCTTCTCGAGTGTCGTGTGATGTTGTTTAGACGGTGGCGGAGCTCTGGAAATTTTCTAGGCTTCTAGAAATTTCTAGAAATTTCTAGAATTTTCTAGGCTACAGCGTTACAGTTCCAACAGCCCCGACATTCCCAACATTTTAAATATGTGATGACAGGCGGAGCCCACTCAGATGTTTGCGGGATCATGGGCAACACAGTTGGGCATTCCAATGTAAAGGGAATCAGGGATGGGTACCTTCCCTTTCTGCTGATGCTGCAGGTTTCTGGGAAGTGTATAAGCCCATAGAACCTCAATACAACATTTAAGGCTTGCCTTCATTTTCCTACAAATTTCAACTCAGACACTGTGCACAAGAATGTCAAAAACTACTAGCGACCGTGTTATTATTGACCAGACTTCATCTGTGACCCTTCAGGGAACTCAGATGCACAGCAATTGGACACCAGCGGTCCGGGAGACCATGACCCAGTTCACACTTGCCCTCACCCGCGATGGCCCCGAAATCTCTCTGGGCGTTTGGGGGTGGGGGGAAGGGAGAAGCGGCAGCGCCACAGTGCGGGTCCCGTCCCGCTGCCATCCGGTCCGGCTCGTGGAAGCCGCCCCGCGGCCTTCGGGGAAAGACCGCAATATGACGAGTTTCCCCCACCCCCCGCAGACAAAAAGCGGCGGAGCCTTGAGCCCGCCGTCACCCGCTCTCCAAAGGGGGGTGGAGGGTGCTGTTTCCAGGCGGCGGTCGCTAGGGGACGACTGCGCCGCGGTGGGAAGAGCTCTTCGGGGAAAGGAGCGGAGTCCCAGACGAAACCTGCCCAAGGCCACTACTGGGGGGATGGGGAGGGAAGGTTCTGCAGCCGGAACAATCCGAAACCCTGGCCAGAGGAATGGAGAGGATTTACACCTAGGGACTGATAATTAGGGCCGAGGAAGAGGCTTTACAGTGGGGGGACCGGTGGGTGGGGTCGAAGATGATGAAGGAGAACGTTTACAGTTTGGGGCCTCGGATGAGGGAGAAGGGTTACAGCTGAGGACCAGGGGTTGGGACCGACTAAAATGAGGGAGAGGGGCTACAGCGGAGGACTGGTGGTTGGTATCGAGGATAATAAGAGAGAGGCGTTACAGAGGGGGACCGGTGGTTGGGACCGAGAATAATGAGGGAGAGTGTTTACACCTCAGGACGGGTAGATGGAACCAAAGATGAGAGAAAGGGGTTACAGCTGGAGACCAGTAGGTGAAGGCTGAGAATAATAAGGGAGAGGTGTTACAGCGGGGGACTGTTGAGTGGGGCCAAGGATGAGAGAGAAGTGTTACAGCTGGGGACCGATGGGTCAGACCGACGATAATGAGGAAGAGGGGATCCACCTGGATAACCATGAAATTTCACTGAGCGTCCTTGGGGTCTTAAAGTGGCGCTCCCGGCTCTGGAGGCACCCGGACATCCCCTCCTCCGGCGACCCCCCCGGCACCCGGCCCATCCCCCAAAGTTAGCCCAGACGCTGCCTGGGCCGGCTCAGGCACTCCGCTAACCATCCCGCAACCACGGACATCCCGGCGCCAAGGAGAAGTGGCCTTTCTGGGCAGCGATCGCTCGACAGGACGGCAGGGCCATAGGACACCACTTGGTGGGGAGCTGTGCAGCGGGAGAAATCTGAAATTCAAGGGGAACGCAAGCATCTGAGGTCCAGTGGGTGGGGCTAAGGATAATGAGGGAGAGAGGTTGCTCCTGGGGTCCGGTGGGTGGGGATGAGAATAATGAGGGAGAAGGGGTACACCTGGGTTCCGGTGAGTGGGATTGAGAATAACCAGGAAGAGGGGTTACAGCTGGGGACCGGTGGGTAGGGCTGACGATCCTGAAGCAGAGGGATTACACCCGGGTAGCCTCGTAGAAGGGGCAGAGTATAATGAGAGAGATGGTTAATACCTGGGTCTTTGTGAATGGGGCCAAAGACAACGAGAGAGAGGTGTCTCAACTGGGAATCAGTGAAATCCCTAACTTTTGCTGGACGTCTGCCTGGGGCGGTAAAGCGGCTTGACAGCCCTCGGGAGGCATGTACCCTCTACCCCTACACCCCCTTGCCCCCATCTCCGTCAACTGTGTCATCAAGTGGAAGCCTCCCCCGACCCGTTCCCCCATTGCGGAGTTCCTGGTGTACTTCTCGGGGGAATGACTGTACAGGCACCAGTTTCCCCCCAGCAGAAAAGAGAGCAGCTCGGAGAGCCCACTGCCAGCTCTTTCTCGAGGGGGTGGGTGGATCAATCAATCAATTATAATTATTGAGCGTTTCGGAGAGTGCAATATACCAATTAGCAGACTCGTTCCCAGCCCAGAACGAGTTTATAGTCTAGAGGCGGTGAAACACTTTAAGATGAATGAATTGGTAATTTATAATATATAATTTTCATATATGTACATACATGCTGTGGGTTTATGTGAGGGGCGAATATCAAATAAGTGGGTGGGTGTGTGCCGGGAAGAAATGGGGAGGGGTTGTTGTTTAGGGGCAACCATCTCTAGAGGGCGACAGCGTGGCAGTGGGCGTGGTGGAGGATCGAACAAAACAGGCCCAGGGCTGGTGCAAGTCTGGCCACTCGTGTGAGGAACTCTAGCAGGAGCACTGCAGCGGGAGCAGTAATAATAATAATGGTGGTATTATTTAAACGCTTACTCTGTTCCAGGCATTGTACCAAGCACTGAGGTGGATGCAAGCCAATCGTGTTGGACACAGTCCCTGTCCCACATGGGGCTCACAGTTTCTCTCATTCAATCTGACAGACGAATTGGAAGTGTGGAGAGGGGTTACACCACTGGGCTGGTGGGTGGAGCCGAGGATAGTCAAGGTGAGTGATTTTACTTGGACGATCGCAAAATTTCGCTGTGCATCTGGAGGAGCGGGGAAGAATGGGCCGGGGGAACAGCGCGGGCACAATCGAGTGGCTGCACCCCATGTCCACACACCCTCCGGCCCCCGACTCCGGCGACGCCCAAGCCAGCTTGGGTACGACACCTGCCGTCCCCATATCACAGTGCCACAGCGTGCCCTCCATAGTGGCCCAGAAATCTCACTGGAAATCTCAGGGGTGGGAGGAAGCGGCACACCTTGCTCTGGTGGCACAACCCCTCCCCCAAATCTCATCAATCTCAGGCCGCTAAGGGGACACCATCTGGCGTCCCTGGATTTCATCGTCACGCCCGCGGTCCCCACGATGGCCCCAAAATCTGAATGGGCATCTGTGGTGGTGGAAAAAATGGTGGTGCCAGGCTCCAGAGGCACGCTTCTCCCCCGACCTTGCAAATTCCCGGGCTGGCTCGGGGATACCGACCGTCATCACCAGACGGTGGTGATACAGTTGCTTCTACCAGGTATAGAACTCAAAATCAAAATCGAGTTTACCCCCACCCTTCTCAGAATAAAGCAGCAGTGCCATGAGCCCACCTTCAGCCCGCTCTCAACTCGGGAAGAGGGAACAACCGCTCTTATGAGACTGTAGAAGGGCTGGAAGCCACAGCCTGGACGCTTGGTCCCAAATCACCTGTGCCTCCCTCTCCAATTGCAGTCCAAGGACAGCTGGGCTTCCTCCCCACCTGCAGTAATAGGAGAGCTGAGGTTCCCTCCCCTCCTACAGTCCGAGGAATGCAGTGCCTATCACCCCTCCTACAGACCAGGTGTTCTTCTGCTCCCCCGACCTTCCTACAGTCCTGAAAGAACTGAAGCTCCCATCACGGATACAGTCCCGGAAGATCTGTGTCTTCCTCTCCTCCTCCACTCGCAGGAGAGCTGCAGCTCCCTCCCCTCCTACAGACCCAGGAGACCTGAAGCTGCCTCCCTTACAATCTCTCCTACAGTCCCAGGAGAGCTATGGCTTCCTTTTCTTCTACAGTCCCAGAAGAGTCCCACTCCGACTAGAGTCCCAGGAGAGCTGAGGCTCCCTCCCCAAACTTAAAGTCCCAAGAGAGCCATGGATCCCCCCAAGGCCTTCAGTCCCAGGACAGCTACACCTTCCTCCCTTCCTAATGTCCCAGGAGAGATGTGGCTCCCTCCCTTCAAATCTGTCCCAGAAGTGCTGTGGCTCTCTCTGCACCTACAGTCCTAGGAGAGCTGTGGCTTCATCCCCCACTACAGCCCCAGGAAATATTTGTGTCCCACCCCTCGTAAAGGTCCAGGAGAACTGGACTCTTCCCTCCTCCCCACCTCTACCTACAATCCCGGGAAATCTATGGCTCCCTCCCTTCCTACAGTCCCAAGAGAGCTGTGGCTCCGTACCCCACTAGAAACCCAGGAAATGTGTGGGTCGAACCCCTCCTACAGTCCCAGGAGCGATGCAACTCCCTCCCCTGCTACAGTCCCAGGAGAGCTGCTGCTCCCTCGCACCACCCACAGAACTAAAAGAGCTGTTACTCCCTCTGCTCCAACAGCCCAAGAGTGCTGCAGATCTTTCTTCTCCCACATTCCCTGGAGAACTGTGGCTTCCCACTGTCCTACAGTTCCAGATGTGCTGTTTCTCTCTTCCCTCCTAGAGTGCCAAGGGAAATGTGGCTCCCTCCCCTTGTACAGTTCGGGAGAGCTGAGATCTCCCCTCCTGCAGTCCCAGGAGAAATGTGGCTCCCTGCACTGCTTCAGTCTCAGGAGAGTTGATGCTCCCTCTCCCTGCCACAGTACTAGGAGAGCTGCAGCTCCCTGTCCACTACAAACCCAGTAGAGCTATGCTTCCTTCCCCTCCTACTATCCCAGGAGTGTTGCAGATCTTTCTCCTCCTACGTTCCCTGGAGACCTGTGGCTCCCCCCGTCCTACAATTTCAGAAATGCTGTTTCTCGCTTCCTCCTCCAGGCCCAAGAGAAATGCGGCTCCTTCCCCTCGCACAGTTCCAAGAGAGTTGCGACCTCCCCTCCTACATTTCCAGAAAGCTATGCATCCTTTTACTCCTACAAACCCAGAAGAGGTGCTGCGCCCAACACCACCTACATTCCTTGGAGAGCTGCACCTCCTTCTTCTCCTACAGTCCCAGAACAGCTTTGTCTCTCTCCCCAACTCCAGTATGAGGAGACGCTTTCCTTCCTTCTGACAGTCTTCTGGAAAGCTGCTGCTCTCTTCCCACCTACAGTCCTCGGAGAGCTGCAGCTCCCTCCATGTCCACCCCTGTTACAGTCCTAGAAGAGCTGTGGCTCCCTGTAACCCAAACTCTGGGAGAGCTGTGCCTCCTCGTATCCTCGTATCCTGGAGAGCTGTAGCTCCTTCCACTTGTATGGAACCACAGGTCCACAGGAGCTGCAGCTCCCTCCTCTCCTACATTCTCAGGAGAGAGGCCAGTACATCCCATTCTACAGTACCTGGAGCACTGCGGCTCCTTCCACTCCATAATCCCCGAAGATCTGCCTCTATCTCTCCTCCTACAGCCCAAGAGATTTGCAGTGCCTTCTTCTCCTACAGTACCTGGAGAGCTGTCCCTACCTCCCCATCTGCAGTCCCGGAAGGGAGGTGGTTCCTTCCCCCAACACCCTACAATCCCAGGTGAGCTGCTGTTTCGACCACCCTCTGTAGTCCCAGAAGAGCTGCAGCGCCCTCCCCTCCAACAGTCTGAGGAGATCTGTGGCTCCCTCCCCTTCGTCAGTCCCAGAAGACCTTTGGCTCCCTGCCCTTCCCTGTAAGCACACACACATATTCTGGGGAGAACTGTGTCTCCCTTTCCTCCTACAGTTCCAGGAGACCTTTGGACTGTAAGCTAAACTCTAGACTGCATGCTCCTCTCTAGGATGAAAGCCCCTTGTGGGTAGAGACTGTGTCTGTTATATTGTACTCTCCAGTGCTCTGCACATATTAAACTTTCAATAAATATGATTGACAGACTGTGAGAACGATCTGCGGGTCCCTCTCCATGCACATTCCCAGGGGAGTTTCTTCTATTTCTTCTCCTACAGCCCAGGAGAGCTAAGGATCTCGCCACACCTGCAATCTCAGAACTGCTCCATTTCCCTTCCCTCTGCAATCCCAAGGGAAATATAGCTCATACAGCCCCAGCGTAGCTGTAGATCACTCTGCACCTACAAGCCCAGGATAAATGTTATTCCCTGCAGCTCCTACAGTCCCAGGAGAGCAGATACCTTTCCAACTACAGTTTCTGGGAAGTTTCACCTTTCTCCCCTCCGACATCCCAGGAGAGCTGCAGCTACCCTACCTCCTACACGGTACTTCACCTACCTCTTAAGCGCTTAGTACAGTGCTTTGCACATAGTAAATGCTCAGTAAATACGATTGAACGAATGAATGAATGAATACCTCCCTTCCTACAGTGACTTAAGAGGTACAACTTTTTTCCCTTCTACAATTCCAGGCGAAATGTGGCTCCCTGCCCGTCTACAGTCACAGGGAAGCTGATGTTCCTTGACCTGCTAGTCCTAGGAGTACTGCATTTTACCTCACTCCTAAAGTGCCAGGGTAGTTGGGGCTCCCATCCCTACAAACACTCCCAGGAGAGCTGCAGCACGGGAGATCCCAAATATCAAATATCAAAGTATCACAGAAGAGCTGTAGCTCCCTCCCTTTTTATAGCCCCAGTAGAGCTGTGGCTCCCCCCATTTCTACGGTCCCAGGAGAATTGTCACTCCCTTCCCTTCAATAGTCCCAGAGCAGTTGCAGCTCCCTCCCCGCTACTGAAGTCTCAAGAGAGCTACTGCTCCTTCCCTGCCATACAATACAAGGACAGTTGTTGTCCCTCCCCTCCTACAGTCCCAGAAGTGCTTCAGTGCCTAGCCCCCCTACAGTCCCAGAAGAGAGTGGGCCCCACCTGTCTTACAGTCCCAGAAAAGATGTGGATGTCTCACCACCTAGTCCCTGGAGAGCTGTGTCTTCCTCTTTTGCATTAACCTTGATTCTTTTTTTATCATTCACCCACATATTCAGTCTATCACTGAATCCTGTCAGCTCGACCTTCACATCACTAAAATCCTCCCTCACCTCTCCATCTAAGCTACTACCACGTTAAACCAAGCACTTAGCCTACCATGTCTTGATGACTGTATCAGCCTCATTGCTGACCCCCTTGCATCCTTTCTTTCCCCTCTTCACTATGCTGCCTAGAGCAGTTTTCTATGAAAAGGTTCAGGCCACACATTCCCACTCCTCAAGAACCTCCAATAGTTTTTCATCCACCTTCGCAACAAACGAAGACTCCTTATCATTGTCTTTAAGGCAATAAATCACCTTCCCCAGTCTGACCTCACCGCACTACTCTCAGCCCGCATAATTCACTCTTCTAATGCTAACCTTCTCACTGTACCTCAGTCTCGTCCATCTCACCACCGAACTCTCAGCTACATCTGAATTCTACCGTGGAACTCCCTCCCTCTTCATATCTGACAGACAATTACCATCCCCAACTTCAAAGTCTTATTGAAGGCACATCTCCAGGAGGTCTCCTTTCCTCTCTCCCGCTCCCTTCTGTGTTGTCCTGACTTGATCCCTTTATTCATTTTCCTTGCTAGCCACAGCAGTTCTGTACATATCTATAATTTTATTAATTTAAGAGTGTCTGTCTTCCCCTCTAGAGTGTAAGCTCGTTGAGGGCAGGGAATGTGTCTTTTACCTTGTTACATTGTACCTTCCCAAGTGCTTAGTGCAGTGCTCGGCAAACAATAAACACTCAAGAAATACAGTTGACTGAATGGCCCTCAATGATCCCAGGAGAGTTGAGATTCCCTCTTCTCCAAGAGTTCCAGGAAATCTGTACCTCTCTCCCCGCCTACAGTTCCAAAGGAGCTGTGCCTGCACCTATTTGTACTGTCCCAGAAGAGTTGTCTCCCTTCACGTCTATGCTCCCAGGACAGTGGGGTTCCTTTCCCTCCTACAGTCTCATAAGAGCTGTGACTCAATTCCCTTCTACAGTCCGGGGAGAACTTTGGCTCTCTGTCCTGCTGCAGTCCTAATAAAGTTGCAATTTCCAGCCCTACAACACTCTGGGGAGAGCTGTGCCTCCCTCTTCGCCTACATGCCTGGGGCGCTGCGTATCCCTCTCCTCCTACAGTCCCAGCAGATCTGTAGTTCCCTCTCCTCCCACAACTCTAAACACGTTGTGACTCCCTCTTCTACCTTACAGTTCCAAGAGAGGTGCAGCTCTCTCCTCTCTTACATTCTCTGGAGAACCGCAACTCCCTCCCTTCCTACAGTTCCAGAAGTGCCGTGGCTCCCTTCCCTCACATAGTCCCAGGGGAAATGTGGCTCTCTCTCCTGATACAGTCCCAGGAGGGTTACTGCTCCCTCCCCAGCTACAGTTCCAGGAACACTGGTCTCCCTCCCCACCTTCAGTCCCCGGAGAGCTGTGGCTCTCTCCCCAGCTACACTCCCAGGAGAACTACTCCTATCTCCCTTCCTGTAACTGTGGAGAACGGCAATTCACTCTCTTCCCACAGTTCCAAGAGAAGGTCAGTTTTCTTCTTCAGTACAACCCCGGTAGAGCTGCTGCTCCCACCACCGCCTACAGTTCCAGAAGAGCTGCAGCTTCGTCCCAACTTGTAACCAGGTAGGAATGTAGTTCCCTCCTTTTTACAGTCCCAGGAGACCTCGTGCCCCCTGACCTCCTGCAGTACACTAAATCCCCGAACTGTGGAAGCATGTCTGGGGGGCCGTGTAGGTGGGCTTTTCCAGCTCCGAAAATGCTATTCACCTTGCAAATCTTCCAAGGCAACAAATTGTCGCTTGCGTCGAACCTTAATGCAAATCCTAACTCTAAACCTAACACTAACCCTAACCCAAACCATATCAATAACCCTTACCCTAGCCTGAGACCAAGCCTTAACACTAACCCTACCTCTAACACTAACCCTAAACCTAACCCTAATTCTAAACATAACCCTAATCCTGAATCTCATCTTCAGTCTAGCCCTAACCCAGAAGATAAACTTAATCCTAACTCTAACTCTCACCCATACTCTAAATCATCAAGAACATGGAAGCATGTCATAGGGGATGTGCCGGTGGGTGCTTCCAGCCCCCAACATGTCCTTTTCTCTGAAACTCCCCAAACAGCAAATTGCACTAATTGCAAACCTAACTTTAACCCTACCCCTAACTCTAAAACTAAACCTAACTCTAAACCTCACCCTAATCCTAACCCAAACGCTAACCTTAAACCTATCCCTAAACCTCATCCTAACCCAAAACCTAATCCTAACCCTAATCCTAACCCTAAACCTAACCCTAACTCTAACCCTAACAATATCCCTAATCCTAATCCTAACCCTAGCCTTAAACCTAAATCTTAAATTTACAACTAAACCTAACCCTTACCCGAAATTTAAACTTAGCTATAGCCTTAAGCCTAACCCTAGCCCTAAAACTATCCACAATCATAACCTTAACCATAGCCAACAGCCTAGGCCTAAACCTAACCCAAATCCTAGGTTTAGGCCAAGTCTTCAAGGCTCTCCATCACCTCGCCCCCTCCTACCTCACCTCCCTTCTCTCCTTCTGCAGTCTAGCCCGTCGACTGCAGGCTCCACTCCTCTGCCGCTAAACTCCTCACCGTGCTTCGTTTTCACCTGTACCGCCATCGACCCCCGGCCCACGTCATCCCCCTGGCCTGCAAGGCCCTTCCTCCGCACATCCACCAAGCTAGCTCTCTTCCTCCTTTCAAAGCCCTACTGAGAGCTCACCTCCTCCAGGAGGACTTCCCAGACTGAGTCCCCCTTCCTCTTCCCCTCCTCCCCCCTCCCCATCCCCCCCCGCCTTACCTCCTTCCCCTCCCCACAACACCTTTATATATGTTTGTATTTATTTATTACTCTATTTTATTTGTACATGTTTATTCTATTTATTTTGTTAATATGTTTTGTTTCGCTCTCTGTCTCCCCCTTCTAGACTGTGAGCCCACTGTTGGGTAATGACCATCTCTATATGTTGCCAACTTGGACTTCCCAAGCGCTTCGTACAGTGCTCTGCACACAGTAAGTGCTCAATAAATACGATTGAATGAGTGAATGAATGAATAAAACTAACCCTAACTATAACCCTAAATCTATACCTTACCTTAACCCGACCCCAAACCTAACCCTAATACTAATCCTAATAACTGTAACCATAACCTAAACCTAACTTAACTTAACCATAAAATTAAACTTAACCCTATCTCTAACCCTTATCCTAGCAGTAGCCATAGGCCTAGCCTGAAGGGTAACCTTAACCATACTTCCAAACCTAGACCAAAAACTAAACCTAAACATTATCCTAAACCCAACCCCATGCCTAACCCTAGCCAAAGCCTTAGTACTAACCCTAACCATAACTCCAAAACTCACTTAACTCTAACCCTAACCTCAACAATATCTCTAAACCTAATCCTAACCCTAGTCCTAGGCCTAGCCCTAACCATTACACCGAGTTCCCTAGTCTTAGATTTAAGACTATAACCAGCATTAACCTTAAACATAGCCCTTATCTTACCCTAACCTTAGCACTAACACTAACCTGAAACGTAACTATACCCTAACCTAGCCCTAACCCTAGTGCTAACCCTGACCCTAACCCTAACCCTAACAGTAACCCTATTCCTAAACCTAACCCTAGCCCTAGGCTTAACCCTAACCCTAACCTTAACAATAACCTAACATTAACCTAGCCTTCTCTCTGACCATAATTCTAATCATAACACATCACCTTGGCCTAACCTAGCCCTAACTATAAATCTAACAATAAACCTCATCAGAATCGTAACCCCAACCCTAACCCTAACTCTCACCATAACCTGGCCCTAATTGCCGGTCTATGTTGAGCCCAGTTCTAACCCCAACACTTAATTCCTAAACTTTACCCTAAAACTAACTCCTTTCCTAACTCTAAATCTACAATACTCCTACCCATATCCCTATCCCTAACCATAGCCCTAGCCTTAACCCTAACCCAACTCTAACCCTAACTCTAACTCTAACTCTATCCCTAACCCTAACTCTATCCCTATCCTTGACGTTTACCAGAGCACTAGACCTAAACTTAACCCCAACCCCAACTTTATCCCTAAACCTCACCATAACCATAACCCTAAACATAAACCTAACCCTAAACCTAGGTTTAAGTCTACCATTCATTCATTCATTGTCATAGTTATTGAGCACTTACTGTTTGCAGAACACTGTACTAAGTGCTTGGGAAGTACAGGTCGGCAACATATAGAGATGGTCCCTACCCAACAACGGGCTCCCTAACCCTAAACCTGAGGCTAAACCTAACCTTAACTGTAACCCTAGGCATAAGCCTAACCCTATACCAAAATCGAACTATAAGCCTACTCCTAGCCCAAGGTCTAGTCCTAAACCTGACCCCAATCCTAGGCCTAGGCCAAGGCCCAAAGAGTACTACTAACCCTAATACTAACCTTCATCCTAATCCTAAGGCACCCCAAATGCTAACCAAAACACTAACCCTAACCTCAAACCTAACCATAACCCTCAGCCCTAGCCCTAGTATTAAACCTAACCCTAGCGCTAAACTGAAACCTGATGCTAACCTTGACCCCAACCCTCAACTTAACCCTACCCCTATGCCAGCAGCAGAGGTTGTCATGGTTTATTGTTGTATTGTACTTTCCCAAGCACTTAGTATAGTGCTCTGTACAAAATAAGTGCTTTATAAATGATTGAATGAATTAATGAATGATCCCTAGTGCTAACTCTAACCCTAGCCATAGCAATAACTCTATCCCTAACCCAAACCTAACCTTTAACCATTGCTCTAGCCCTAACCCTAATCTTGGCTTAAGTCTTAACCCTAAACCTAGGCCTAATCCTAGCCCTAGACCTAATCATAACTCTAACAATAAGCCTAGTTCTATCCATAACACTAGCCCTAGGCCAAACACGTGATCTAATATTGACCCTAACTTTAACCCTAACCCCAACACTATCAACTTAATCTTAAACCTAGCCTTATGCCTAGCCTTAGACTTACCCCTAAACCTAACTCTATCCCTAGCCTTAGTACTACCCTATACTACCTTAGCTAGTGCGGGGCTACTCTAACCCTAACCTGAAATCAAATTTTAAATTTAGCCCTAGGCCTAGTGATGGACTGAATATGAGGGTTGAGTGAGAGACTATGTGGCATCTACAAAATGATGGGAAAGTCAGGGGAAGATGATGTAGTTTACACTCCCTGCCTCGAATTCCTCAATGACAACTCACTCCTTGACCCCCTCCAATCTGGCTTCCGTCCCCTACACTCCACTGAAATTGCCCTCTCAAACGTCACCAATGACCTCCTTCTTGCCAAACCCAATGGCTCCTACTCTATCCTAATGTTCCTCCACCTCTCAGCTGCCTTCGACATTGTGGATCACCCCCTTCTCCTCAACATGCTAACCAAACCTGACTTCATAGTTTCCATCCTCTTATGGTTCTCTTCATCTCTCCGGCCATTCATTCTCAGTCACCGTTCCAGGCTCCTCCTCCCCATCCTATCCCCTTACTGTAGGCGTTCTTCAAGGGTCAGTTCTTGGCCTCGTTATGTTTTCTATCTACACTCACTCCCTTGGTGAACTCATTGTCTCCCACGGCTTCAACTATCTTATTCTTAAACTATGCTGATGACATCCAAATCTTCATCTTCGCCCCTGCTCTCTCTCCCTCCCTACGGCTCGTATCTCCTCCTGCCTTCAGGGCATCTCCATCAAGATGTCTGCCCGTCATCTAAAACTCAATATGTCCAAGAATGAACTGCTTATCTTCCCTCCCAAACCCTCTCCTCTCCCTGACTTTCCCATCACTGTAGATGGCACTACGATCCTTCCCATCTCACAAGCCCGCAACCTTGGTATCATCCTTGACTCCGCTCTCTCGTTCACCCCACACATCTAATCCCTCACCAAAACTTGCTGGTCTCACCTCCACAACATCGCCAAGATCCGTACTTTCCTCTCCATCCAAACTGCTACCTTGCTGGTTCAATCTCTCATCCTATCCCGACTGGATTACTGCATCAGCCTCCTCTCTGATCGCCCATCCTTCTGTCTCTCCCGATTTCAGACTATACGTCACTCTGCTGCCCAGATTATCTTTGTACAAAAACGTTCTGGGCACACCACTCCCCTCCTCAAAAATCTCCAGTGGCTGCCTGACAACCTACGAATCAAGCAAAAACTCCTGTCTCGGCTTCAGGGTACTCCATCACTTCGCCCCCTCCTACCTCATCTCCCTTCTCTACTTCTATAGCCCAGCCCACACCCTACGGTCTGATGCCACTAACCTCCTCATTGTGCCTCGTTCTCGCCTGTCCTGCCGTCGACCCCCGGCCTACATCCTTCCGCTGGCCTGGAATGCCCTCCTTCCACACATCCGTCAAGTTAGCTCTTTTCCTCCTTTGAAAGCCCTACTGAGAGCTCACCTCCTCCAAGAGGCTTTCCCAGACTGAGCCCCCTTTTTCCTCTCCTCCTCCCTATCCCCCCGTCCTACCTCCTTCCCCTCCCCACAGCAGTTGTATATATTTGTAGAGATGTATTACTCTATTTATTTTACTGGTACATATTTACTATTCCATTTACTTTGTTAATGATGGGCATATAGCTATTATTCTATTTGTTCTGACGATTTTGACACATGTCTACATGTTTTGTTGTCTGTCTCCCCTTTCTAAACTGTAAGCCCACTGTTGGGTAGGTACTGTCTCTATATGTGGTAGACTTGTACTACCCAAGAGCTTAGTACAGTGCTCTGCACACAGTAAGTGCTCAATAAATATGATTGAATGAATGAATGAGCAAATGATGTCTGTTTGAGGTGATGGTGGGATAACCAAGTAGAGATGTCTTGAAGGCAGGAGGAAACGTTAGACTGCAGAGAGGGAGAGAGATCAGAACTGGCGATGGGGATTTGGGAATCATAAGCTTAGAGGTGGTAGTTGAAGCCATGGGAGCTAATGACTTCTCCAAGGGAGTGGGTGTAGATGGAAAATTGAAGAGAACCAAGAACTACACCTTGAGGGACCCCCTCAAAAATTAGACGGTGGGAGGCAGAGGAGAAGTCCATGGAAGAGATTGAGAATGAGCAGCCAGAGAGCTAAGAGCAAAACCAGGAGAGGACGGTGTCAGTGAAGCTGAGGTTGGATAATGTTCACAGAAGGGGAAGGTCGCCAGTGTTGAAAGTAGCTGAGAGTTTGAGGAGGATTAAGATGGAGTAAAGGTTATTGTATTTGGAAAGAAGGATATCACTTGTGACCTTTGAGAGGGCAATTTCTGAGGAGTGAAGGGAATGGAAGCTAGATTGGAGGGGGGTCAAGGAGAAAGAATTGGAGAAGAAGAACTTGAGATAGCAGATCTAAACCACTTGCTCAGGGGTTATGGAGAAGAATGGAAGGAAGAAGTTGGGGAGTTGGAGGGAGCTGTGGGATCAAGAGACTCTATTAGGATAAGTGAGACATGGGTACTTTTGAAGGCAGTGGCAAAAAAGCCACTGGAGAGTGAACAGTTGAAGTTGACAGTTAGGGAGGGAACAAGGGAGGGGACAAGTGTTTTGAAAAGATGTGAACGTATGGGGTTGTATGCACAGGTGGAGGGGGTCGATTTTGAAAGAAGGCAGGAGACCTCCTTTTGAGATGCTCTCGGGAAAGATGGGAGAGTTGAACAAGGGTCAGAAGTGGGGAAGGAATAGGGAGAGGCAGGGAAGATTTTAGGGAGATCATGCCTGATTCATTCATTCATTCATTCAATCGTATTTATTGAGCGCTTACTATGTGTAGAGCTCTGTACTAAGCGCTTGGGAAGTACAAGTTGGCAACATATAGAGACGGTCCCTACCCAACAGTGGGCTCACAGTCTAGAAGGGGGAGACAGAGAACGAAACAAAACATATTAACAAAATAGAATTAATATGTACAAGTAAAATAAACAAATAAATAGAGTAATAAATACGTACAAACGTATACATATATACAGGTGCTGTGGGGAAGGGAAGGAGGTAAGGCGGTGGGGATGGAGAGGAGGAGAGGGGGAGAGAAGGAGGGGGCTCAGTCTGGGACGGCCTCCTGGAGGAGGTGAGCTCTCAGTAGGGCCTAGAAGGGAGGAAGACAGCTAGCTTGGCGGATGTGGGGAGGGAGGGCATTCCAGGCAAGGGGGATGACGTGGGCCGGGGGTCGACGCCAGGACAGGTGAGAAAGAGGCACGGTGAGGAGATTAGTGGCAGAGGAGCAGAGGGTCCGGGCTGAGCTGTGGAAGGGGAGAAGGGAGGTGAGGTAGGAGGGGGCGAGGTGATGGAGAGCCTTGAAGCCGAGAGTGAGGAGTTCCTGCCTGATGCGTAGGTTGATTGATAGCCACTGGAGATTTTTGAGGAGGGGTGTAACATGCCCAGAGCGTTTCTGGACAAAGACAATCCGAGCAGCTGCACGAAGCATGGATTGAAGTGGTGAGAGACAGGAGGATGGGATATCGGAGAGGAGGCTGATACAGTAATTCAGACGGGATAAGATGAGACCTTGAATGAACAGGGTAGCGGTTTGGATGGAGAGGAAAGGGCGGATCTTGGCAATGCTGTGGATGGTAGTGCCGTCAACAGTGATGGGAAAGTCAGGGAGAGGGCAGGGTTTCAGACGGAAGATAAGGAGTTCAGTCTTGGACATGTTGAGTTTTATATGGCGGTCAGAAATCTACATGGAGATGTCCGGAAGGCAGTAGGAGATACGAGCCTGGAGGGAGAGGGAGAGAGCAGGGGAAGAGATGTAGATTTGAATGTCATCAGCCTAGAGATGATAGTTGAAGCCGTGGGAGCGAATGAGGTCACCAAGGGAGTGAGTGTAAATCGAGAACAGAAGGGGACCAAGAACCGAACCTTGAGGAACCCCTACAGTAAGGGGATGGGAGGGGGAGGAGGAGCCTGCAAAAGTGACTGAGAATGAACGACTAGAGAGATATGAGGAGAACCAGGAGAGGACGAAGTCTGTGAAGCCAAGGTTGGATAGCGTCTTGAGGAGAAGGGGGTGGTCCACAGTGTCGAAGGCAGCTGAGAGGTCGAGGAGGATTAGAATAAATTAGGAGCCATTGGATTTGGCAAGCAGGAGGTCGTTGGTGATCTTTGAGAAGGCAATTTCCATGGAATGTAGGGGACGGAAAGCCAGATTGGAGGGGGTCGAGGAGAGAGTTGGTGTTGAGGAATTCGAGGCAGCGCGTGTAGACGACTCGTTCAAGGAGTTTGGAAAGGAATGGTAGGAGGGAGATGGGGTGATAACTAGAAAGTGAGGTGGGGTCAAGATTGGGTTTTTTTAGGATGGGAGAGACATGGGCATGTTTGAAGGCAGAGGGGAAGGGACCAGTGGAGAGTGAGCGGTTGAAGATGGAAGTTAAGGAGGGGAGAAGGGACGGAGCGAGAGATTTCATGAGATGAGAGGGAATGGGGTCAGAATCACAGGTGGCCGGAGTAGCACTTGAGAGGAGGGAGGAGAGCTCCTCTGAAGATACTGCTGGGAAGGATGGGAGAGTAGCAGAGAGCGTTGAGGGCCGGGGCGTTGGAGAAGGGTGGGGGGAGTGACTTTGGGGAGGTGAGACCTGATGGATTTAATTTTATTAATGAAGTAGGAGACCAGATCGTTGGGGGTGAGGGAAGGAGGAGGGGGAGGAACCGGGGGCCTGAGAAGGGAGTTGAATGTATGGAAGAGCTGACGGGGATGATGTGCATGGGTGTCAATAAGGGAGTAGAAATAGTTTTGTCTGGCAGAGGGGAGGACTGTGTTAAGGCAGGAAAGGATAAACTTGAAGTGAACGAGGTTGGCATGGTGTTTATAGACTTTCGCCAGCAGCGTTCAGCAGCTCGAGCATAAGAGCGAAGGAGGCGAACAGTGGCAGTGATCCAGGGCTGTGGGTTAGTGGTACGAGAGCGGCGAAGGGAAAGGGGAGAGAGCGATTCTAGCTGAGTAGAAAGGGTAGAGCTGAGAGCAGTAATCTTATCATCAAGATTGGGTAGAGAGGAGAGGGAGGCGAGGTGGGGTGTGAGGCGCTCAGAAAAATGAATGGGGTCAAGAGAGCGGAGACCTCTGTGAGGGAGTAATATGGATTTACAGGGGAAAGGAGTGTGAGTGAGGAGGCAGGTAAGAAGATTATGATCAGAGAGAGGGATTTCAGAGTTGGTGAGGGTGGAGACAGTGCAGCGGTAGGAGATGATGAGGTTGAGGGTGTGACCAAGTTGATGAGTGGGAGAGGTGGGGTGCAGCAAGAGGTGCTCCACCCTGATGGTTGATTTCAATTACCTCAATAAAGTAGGTGGCCAGGTCTTGGGGAGCGAGGGATGGGGGACGCATGGGGCTGAGGATTTGAGGAGGGAGTTAAATATCTGTAATAACTGGTGAGGGCAATCGGCATGGGCGTCAAGAAGGATGAAGAAATAATTTTGCCAGACAGAGGAGAGGGCAGAATTAAAGCACATAAGAACAAAATTGAAGTGGATGAGGTCAGTCAAATATCTGATTTCCAACAGCTGCGCTGTGCAGCTTGTACACAAAACGAAGGAGGTGGATTATGGACTTGATCCATGACTGTGGGGTAGTGATACAAAATCGAACGATGAAGGGATAGGGAAGCTATTGAGTTGAGTTAGGTAGAAAGAGTGGTGTTGAGAGCATCATTTTCATCATCAAGGCAAGGTAGATGGTAAACGGTAGCCTACTCTTACACTTACCCCTAACCCTAACCCTAAACCTAATGCTAGCCCTATCCATAACCCTAAACATAACCTTTACTTTAGTTTTAGGCCTAGCCCTGAGCCTAACCCTACTCTGAGTCCTTACCTTAACCCCAAGTCCTTATCCTACCCTAGCAATTAACCCTATCCTTAACCATAATTTCACATTAACCACAAGCCTAGGCCTTGCTCTAACACTAAACATAACCGTAGCCTAAGCAGTCCTAAGCCTAACCCTAGGATTTACCTTAGCCCTAGTCCTAAACCAAATCCTAACCCTAAACGCAATTATCTTAACCTTAGCCATAACTACAGCCATATCCAGAGCTCTAACCATAACCCTATACCTAACACTAACACTAACCACAGTACTAACCCTAGCTCTAACACTAATCCTAACTCTAACCTAACTCTAACCCTAAGCCTAACCCCAAACCTAACCTTAACCTTAACTCTAACCTTAACCTTAAATTTAGCCATAAGGCTAGCCACAGACCTAGCGTTATCCCTAACCGTATCACTAAACTTTACAGGAGTTCTAGCCCTACCACTAACCCTAAACACGAACCTATACCTAACCCTAACCCTAGCCCTTTCCCTAACACTAGTCTTAAATCTTTCCTTAACCTCAAACCTAACCTTAACCCTAATCCAATCCTTAACCCTAACCCTAACAGAAACCATAGCTCTAACCATAAAGTAACCCTAACCCTAAATAACCCTAACACTAACATTTATCCTAGCCCTAGCCTTAACCCTAACCCTAGAACTAGCCCAGCCCCATCCCTAGCTCTACCCTTAACCTTAACCCTAGCCTTATCCATAAATCGTTTAATTCTAGCTGCAGCCTTAGCCCTAGAACTAACCCTAACCCTAACCCTATCTCAACCCTAATCCTGACCCTAAACCCAGCACTAACCATACAACAACCACCTTTATTGCTAATTCCAAACCTAATCTCAATCCTACCTCGAGGACAAACCCCAGGCCTAGCCCTAATCCTGACCCTAACCCTAATTTTAACACTAACCTTAGGCCTATCCTTAAACCTAACGCTAACTCTAGAGTTAACCTGAATCCTTATCTTAAATTTAACCCTACCCTTCTTAGCTCTAGTCCTAGACCGAATATTAATCTTAATCGTAACCCTAAATCTAGCCCTGACCACAGCCCTAATACTAGCACTAACTGTAAACCCCAGCCCTAGATTTCACCTTAATCCAACCATCTCCCTGAGCTTTACCAAAAACTTAGATCTTACCCTAACCTTAAAACCTTAAACTGAACTTTCAACCTAAACATAATAATAATACTAACCGTGTGCCTAGGTCTAACCTTAGCCATAACTCTAAACCCAAACCTAACCTTAACCCTGGCTGAAACCTAACCCAAGGTCTAATGTTAACCCTGTACCTAACCTTAGCTATGGCACTTGGACTAGTCCATGCCATAACCATAACCCTAGCCACAACATTAACCCTATAATCCTAAACCAAATCTTGACCCTATCTCTAGGCCTAGACCTAGCTCTAACCCTAACCCCATTGATAACCCAGACCATAACCCTAACATAAGTCTAGCCCTAACCTTGACCTAACCCTAACCCTAACCTTAACACTAACCTTAAATCTAAACCTAATTGTCCAAAGATAGTAAAGCATGTGTAGGGCCCATGTACATAGACTCTTCCAACCCTGAGAATGCCATTAAACTGGTTAATCACCCAGCCAACAAACTGCCCTAACCCTAACCCTACAACAAGTACTATCCCTAACTCTAATCCTACCCCTGACCCTAAAATTAACCTTAGGTGATGACCTCACCTAAGAATTAACCCTATCCCAAATCTTAAACCTAACCCCAACGCTCGCCTGAACTCTAACCCTAGACTTAACCTTAACTTTAGCCCTAATTTAACCCCTCACTGTAACCCTAAAACTAACACTGAACCTAACCGTAATCCTAACTCCCCGGGGTGACAGAAGCAGGTCTGGAGGCTTCTGAGTTTGGACTCTTCCAATCCTTAAAAAGGCCTTTCCCAGGCAGCAAATTGTTCTAAACCTAATCTTAACTCTAGCCTTAATCCTAACTCTAATCCTAACCTAAGTCCTAACACTAGCACTATCCTTAACCTGAGCCTTAACCCTAACCCTTAACCAAATCCTAGCCCCAGCCCTATCCCTAACCCTACACTCAATCCCACCCTAAGCCCTAGCCCTAACCCTAAGCCTAACCCTAAACCTATACCTACTGTTGAACCTAACACTACCCCTATCTCTAGACTTAACCCTAACCCTAACCCTACTTAGTCCCAACCCTAGCCCTAAACCTACACCTAATCCAAACTCTACCCTAGCCCTAAACGTAACCCTAATCCTATATCTAACCCTTAACCTAAACCTAAACCTAAACTTAACCCAAAAGTAATAATGACCCTAATGCTAACCCTGAACCTAGCCCTTGACATGCCCAAAACTTTAGCCTAAAACTTACCCTACTACTAGCGCTAACATTAGCTCTCATACTAACCCTAGGCCAAGGCCTAATCCTTGACTCAACCCTAATCCAAACCCTAACTCTAACCATAATGCAAACATTTGCCCAACAGAAAAGCTAACCCTAACCCTAAATCTAGCCCTATTCCTAACACTCACCCTCACTCTAACCCTTGCCTTACCCATGAGGCTAATGCTAAATCTAACACTAGCACATGGCCTCATCCAAGACCTAACCCTAACCCAAACCTTAGCCCTAGCCATAACCCTAACCCTAATACTAACCCTAACCTTAATCTCAACCCTAACCTAACCCTAGCTGTAACATTAATCCTCACTCTAACCCTAATGCTAACACTAACCCTAACTGCCCAGGACTGCGGAAGTGGGCCTTGGGGCTACTGTGGTTGGGTGCTTTCATCACAAATATGCCACTCAACTTAACTTTCCCAGGGCAACAAATTGTCCTAAACTTAAACCTAATACAAAACACTGGGATAGATTCAAAATAATATCGTCGGATACAGTCTGTCCCACATGGAACTCCCAGTCTTCTCCTTCTCTTCAACAGATAAGGTAAGCGAGGCCCCCAGAAATCACTCATTTATTGGTTCATTCTTTCAACTGAATTGATGGAGTGCTTACTGTAGGAAAAGCACTGTCCTCAGAGATTAGGAGAGTAAACTATAACAATAAACAGACACATTCTCTGCCAACAGTGAGGAAATATATTAACCTCTGTCTCCCCCTCACAGTCTTGGAGCTCTTGGGAGAAATACATTCTCTCATTATTCGCTATGACTTCCTGTTATAGGGAAGAATTTTTTTCCCTCCTCCCATCTACATTGTCCAATTCCTTGGGGCAGGGGCCATATGCACTACATCTCGCCGACACCTTGAACTACACATGTCCTAAACACAGGTCCTTCTCTTCCCACTCAAAGCTAGGCCCGATACTTGTTTTCTTCATTTCTTTCTTTGGTTTTTCTTCTACTGGTATTTCTTCATAGGCGCTTGCTATGTGCCAGGTACTTTACTAAGCGCTGGGGTGGATTCAAACCATTCTCTTTGGACAGAGTCCTGCCTCACATGGGACTCAGTCGTCACCTTCCCTTTAACATGTGAGTTAACCGAGTCCCCCAGAATTCATTCATCTATTCGTTCATTCATTCATTCAATCGTATTGATTGACCGTTTACTGAACTGTCCTCAGCTACTGGGAGTGTAAAGAATAACAATAAACAGACACTTTCCCTGACTATAGTGAGTTCACATTCCAGAGGGAGAAACAGCGGTTACTATACAGAAATAAAGAAATAACGAAAAAAATTATTAAATAAGTAAATTACAGAGAAGTGACATACCCACAGGGTCACCTTGTCGAGAGTCGGTCTTAGAGCTCTATACAGTAGATCAAGCAGCTTTCCTTCCCCATTAGTGTAGATGGTACCACTTTGCTTCCTGCCCCACCAGCCTGATTCTTTGCGGGTGTGTTTGACTCAAGCAGTCAGTCGATCGCTCAATCGTGTTGATTGAGTGCATTCGGTGTGTAGACCTCTGTACTAAGCTTGTGGGTCAGTACAACACAAAAAGGTAAAAGACACATTCCCTGGCCACAAGGAGCAGTCAGTCTCCAGGGAGAGAGAGACACCTATAGGAATAATTGGATTCCTGGTATAGACGGAAGTGGTGGGGGGCTCGGGTTTGTGGGGTGGGGCTCAGCGGACCTCAGCGCGGACGCAGGTCCTCATAACGCGGCCATTTGCCAGGATAAATATCGGCTCCATCGGCACCACACCTGCAACAGCCGCGAACCCAGTAGAGGGGCATCTATAAAGAGGATTGAAATGTGAGCCCCACGTGGAACAGGGACTGTTCCAACCCTATTTTCTTGTATACACTCCAGCGCTTAGTACAATGCCTGGCACATAGTGCTTAACAAATACCACAATTATTATTATTATTATTATTATTATCATTATTATTATTATCATTATTATTATTATCATTATTATCATTATTTGAGGCCCAAGAATAATCCATGTGTTCTCCTATTTCAAATGGTCAAGACCTTGACTTTCTCAGCAAATAGATAATAATAATGATGGCATTTGTTAAGCACTTAGTATGTGCCAAGCGCTGTTCTAAGCGCTGGGAGAGCTGCATTCTGAATGGCTAAGTTACTTGTAGGTGCTTTTTTTTTCTTGAATTTTTACTCCCAGAAATCGATTTTTCTTGGCCAATCGCGGGTGTGGTGACAGTTCGAATAGAGCAGATGCATCCTGCGCCTCACACTGGGGGTTCCCAGCCTGTGGAAGAGGGATAACACATAGTACATCCTCAGGGTTTAGAGGTGTGGCAGCTGAGGCACAGAAATTCCAAAGTACCTTGGCTAAGGTCACAGAGCACAAAAGTGTCAATACCGGAACTTGGCTCCAGGTCTGCCACATCCCAACTCGCTTCGCTGCATCTCGAGGGTGGTTTGAGGTTGTTTGAATGGTGGTGGCCTCTGAGTATCTAGAAGGGACGGCTGGGGCCAGATAGATCCAGGCACCTGCCCTCTTGTGGCAACTCTGGAGTATTACATCGACGCTCAAAGTATGATTCAGTCGCTTTGTACTCCTTCATCCTCTATGACGTCCTCCTTTTGGGAAAGTATATTCTTTGTCCCTCCTCCCATCTAAATCGTCCAGTTCCTAGGGCCAGGGGTCATGTGTACTAGGGCCCTGCGACACTTCCAACTACACATGTCCTAAACTGCCCTCCTTCTCTTTCATTTCAAACCCTGTCCTGGCACCTGCTTTTTAAAATTGGTCTCTTTGTTTTTTCTTCTACTGGTATTTCTTCATAAGTGCTTGCTATGTGCCAGGTACTGTTCGTGGCTCTGGGGTGGATTCAAGCAAGTCTGGCTTGATACACTCCTGTCCAACTTGGGACTCAGAGTCTTCCCCTTCCCTTTTTACAGATGAGGTCACTGAGGCCCCGAAAATTCATTCATTTACTCCTTCCTTCCTTCATTAAGTCGGATTGATTGAGCGCTCACTGTATGCAGATCACTGTCCTCAGAGTTTGGGATAGTACACTGTAACAACAAACAGAAAAAATCCCTGCCCACGGTGAGCTCACAGTCTAGAGGGGGAGACAGACTTTAATATACAGAAATAGACGAAGAAGGAAAGCACAAAAATTGAATCAATCAGTCATTTACAGAGAGGGGACTTGCCCACAGGGAGACAGAATCAAGAGCCGGAATTAGAGCTCTTGCCGCCAGAACCAGCTGCTCTATTTTCGCATCACTATAAATCGTACGACTTTTCTTCCTGTCTCACAAGTCTGAATTTTGTTGTTGTGTTTGATTCAATTAATCGATCGATCGATCGTGCCATCTCGTTCATTGAGAGCATTCTGTGCATCGAACAGCGTACTCAGCTTTTATGGCCGTACAACCGTCTGGTGTCTGTCTCCCCTGGAGAATGAAAGCTCTTCTCCCCTATCCTAGGCGTGCCCCTATCCGCCACTCCACACTCCCTTGCACTGAGACACGGCCGGATGGTTTGGGTGAGGTCCTGGGCTGGCCTCTGTCACCTCCGCTTTCTTGTAGTGCTGTTAGTTCAGCGATTATTCTTGGCCAATCGCTAGTGGGGGTACCATACGACCAAGAGCAAAGGCAGTCTGCATCCCACATCTAGGCTCGAAGCCTGTGGAAGAGAGTTAACACGTCCTCAGGATTACAGGTGAGACTGCTGAGGTGCACAGATTCCAGAGTGTCTTGGCCAAGGTCACACAGCACAAAAATATTACAACAGGCACTTGTTCCCAGGTCTGCCATATCCCAGGTCTGCGTCCTTTCCAATCGCTTTGCTGCTTCTGGAGGGTGGTGCGAGGTTGTTTCGATGGCGGCTGGACTTTGGGAATCCAGAGGAGGTGGCCGGGGCCAGATGAATCCGGGAAGCTGCCCTCTTGTGGCAACTCTGCAGTATTGCATCAGTGCTCAACCGATGTGCTTTGGGACTTTGGTACGTCCTCATTCTCTATGACGTCCTCCTACTGGGAACATAATTTTTTGTCACTCCTCCCGTCTACATTGTCCAGTTCCTTGGGCTAGGGACCATGTGTTGCCAACTTGTACTTCCAAAGCGCTTAGTACAGTGCTCTACACACAGTAAGCGCTCAATAAATACGATTAAATGAATGAATGAATGTGTACTAAAGAAGCAGCGTGTCTCAGTGGAAAGAGCCTGGGCTTTGGAGTCAGAGGTTATGGGTTCAAATCCCGGCTCCGCCAATTGTCAGCTGTGTGACTTTGGACAAGTCATGTAACTTCTCTGTGCCTCAGTTACCTCATCTGTAAAATGAGGATTAAGACTGTGAGCCCCCCGTGGGACAACCTGATTACCTTGTAACCTCCCCAGCGCTGAGAACAGTGCTTTGCACATAATGAGCGCTTAATAAATGGCATTATTACATTATTATTATATGGCCGTCCGGCACCTCCAACTACTCATGTCCTAAATCGTTCTCCTTTTTCAATTCTAATCCTGTCCTGGTGCCTGCTTTTTTATTGGTCTCCTTGCTTTTCTTCTATTGGTATTTCTTCATAAGTGCTTGCCATGTTCCAGGTACTGTCCGTCGAGCTGGGGTAGATACAACCTAATCTGGTTGGACACACTCCTGTAACACGTGGGACTCACAGTCTTCACCTTCCTTTTTTACAGATGAGGTCACTGAGGACCCGACAAATAATTCATTTATTCCTTCATTCATTCATTCAATCGCATTGATTGAGCGCTCACTGTATGCAGATCAGGGTCTTCAGAGCTTGGAAGAGTACACTATTAAAATAAACAGACACAATTCTTGCCCCCAGTGAGCTCACAGTCTAGAGGGGGAGATAGACGTTAATACACATAAATGGAGTAAGAAGAACGAAGACAAAATGAATCAACCAGTCATGTACAGAAAGGGAACTTGCCTACAGGGTGACATAGTAAAGTGCCGGATTTAGAGCTCTCTCCACCAGATCCAGCTGCTCTCCTTCCGCATCACTGTAAATCGTACGACTTTTCTTCCTGTCTCACAAGTCTGGATTTTGGTGGTGTGTTTGCCTCAATCAATCAATCGATCCTTTGGGCAATCCTGTCGATTGAGTGCATTCTGTGCGTCCAGCACTGTACTCAGCTTTGTCTGGAGTATAACCCAACAAATAAAGAGACACAGTCACTGGCCACAACGAGCTTTCAGTCTCCAGGAGGAGACAGACCCCAATAGGAATCGATTCACTGTGGCTATAGAAGAAGGCCTGGAGGTTGGGGGTGGTTAGGAGGGGCTCAGTGCAGCTTCAGCGCTTCGCATACCAACCATTTTCCAGGTTTAATATCGGCTACCCGAGCCTGATGTGAGTCCCGCAAAGGCCTCGAGACAGGCCGTGGAGCACAACGGGGATGGTAGTTCGGTAGGCGGAGGCATTCGCTGTCCAGAGAGAGCATGAGACTACCATTCCCGGTAGTCTTTGTACGTCGAGCCTCCACAGAACCTCCCGACAGGATCTGATTAACTTGGTCGGTACCGAGGCTGGTCTTCCTGGGGATCTGACGGAGAGCGCCAGGTAGTAATGAGGGGTCGCTCCCATAGGAGCGTCTTAGGGAGGACCAAGGGCAGCTGCCTGCATGGACCAGCGGGGAGCGGGCTCATGCCAATGAAAGGATGTGTAAAAGCCCCGCCTGATTTAAGGGGCGGCCTTCAATCATGTGGCCGCTCATAGTCATGGTGGTTGGTTGTGAGGTGAACTCTCCCGAGAGCGAATGGGATGACAGGAGCCAAATTTGGACTGAGGTTCTGGTCTCTGTGTTCTCTGCGCTACATCTCAAAGGGAGTTGTAGCAAGTACTTAAAAAATCCTATAATTACTATCAGTATCAATCGGAAACCATTCTAAACAACCGTCACCCACACCTTCTGCTCTCTGGCCTACAGCCTCGAGCCCCGCTGCTGGGCACGATGGGACTGGTTGTTCGAGAGGTGGGGGTGAACGCCAGTCAAGAGCTAGGGTCAGACTACGACTACCAGAAGTATTTGTGCCCCGATTCGCCAAGCCTTGCTCCCTCCCACAGCGACACGGCCACATTGTTTGCATCGGTGTGTGGGAGGCCTCTGTCTCCTTCACCTTCTCGCAGTGTTGTTGATTCAGTGATTACTCAATGCCAATCGTGGGTGTGGGGACCGTACGACCAGAACAGTGGCAGCCTGCATCCCACACCCGAGCTCGCAGCCTATGGAAGAGAGTTAACACGTAGTTCATCCTCAGGTTTACAGGTGAGGCACCTGAGGCACACAGATTCCAGAGTGCCACGGTCACACATCACAAAAATGTCGCAATCGGGACTTGGTCCCAGGTCTGCCACATCCCAGCTCGAGCTTTCGAACTCGCTTGGTTGCTTCAGGAGAATGATGCAGGGATGGTGGCGGGTCTCTTGGAATCCAAGCCGGCCGGGGCCAGAAGAATTCGGGCAGCTGCCATCTTGTGGCAACTCTGGAGTATTATTACATAGAGGCTCAACCGTTGCTTCAGTTTATTTGTACTTTTTCATCCTCTATGACCTGCTCCTACAGGTAAAGGGCATTTTCTTGTCCCCCGACCCGCCTTCCCTGTCTAGTTCTTTGGACCTGGGGCCGTGTGTACTAGGGCCCTCTGACACCTCCAACTATACTTGTCCTAAACCGTCCTCCTTCTCTTCCAATTGGAACCCTGTTCCGGCTACAGCTTTTTTTCATAATTCTCTTTGTTTTTCTTTTACTCGTATATTTTCATAACCGCTTGCTTTGTGACAGGTACTGTCTTTGTTGCTGTGGTAGATTCAAGCTAATCTGATTGGACACACTTGAGTCGATATGGTACTCAGAGTCTTCAACTTCCCTTTTAAATTTGAAGTAACTGAGGACTCGAAAATTCATTCATTTATTCCTTCCTTCCTTCATTCAATCTCATTGATTGAGCACTTACTCTTTTTCAAGCAATACCCTCAGAGCTTAGGAGAGTACATTATAACAAGAAACAGTCACAATCCCTGCCCACAGTGAGCTCAAAGTTTAGAGGGGCCGACAGACGTTAATATACAGAAATAAAGAAGGAAAGAAAAAAATAATCAATCATTTACAGAGAGGGGACTTGCCAACAGGTGACAAAGTCAAGAGTCGGAATTAGAGCTCTCGCTAGCAGATCCAGGTGCTTTCCTTTAGCATCACTGTAAATGGTACGACATTTCTTCCTGTCTAACAAGTCTGAATTTTGGTGCCGTGTTTTACTCAATCAACTGATTGATCGATCGATCGAGCAATCGTGTTGACAGAGAGCATTCTGTGTGTTGAGCACTGTACTCAGCATTTGCGGGAGTGCAACCCAACAATAATAGGTATACATTCACTGGTCACAACGAGCTTTCAGTCTCAAGTGGGAGACAGACGCCAACAGGAATCAATTCTGTGCGTCTATAGACGGAAGGGCCTGGGGCCTGGGGGTTGCTGGGAGAGGCTCAGGGTGGCCACAGTGCTGCGCAAAGCCACCCTTTGCCAGGCTGAACACTCATTCATTCATTCTATCGTATTTAGAGAGCAGTTACTATGTGCAGAGCACCCTACTAAGCGCTTGGAAAGTGGAATTCGGCACCAAATCGAAATGGGCTCACAGTGTAGAAGAAGGGAGACGAACAACAAAACAAAACAAGTAGACAGGCATAAATAGTATCAATATAAATAAAGTATAGGTATAGACGCATCATTAACAAAATGAATAGAATAATAAATACGCGCATATATGCATAAGTGCTTTAGGGCAGGGAGGGGCATAGAACAGGGGGAGAGAGTGGGGCGATGGGGGGGGTAGGAGCAGAGGAAAGGGGAGGCTCTGTCGCAGAAGTGAGCTTTTGCTAGGTCCTCCCTCGCCCTCTGCGAGGACCCCAACGTCCGCGAACCAGGCCGCAGGACACGACGGGGATGGAAGTTCGGTAGGCAGAAGCAAATGGTGTCCAGTGCGAGCGGCAGACTCCAAACCCGGAA
Organism: Tachyglossus aculeatus; assembly: GCF_015852505.1. Lineage (NCBI taxonomy): Eukaryota > Metazoa > Chordata > Mammalia > Monotremata > Tachyglossidae > Tachyglossus > Tachyglossus aculeatus. Next base: position 15,043 of record NW_024044999.1, on the reverse strand, counting down.
GCCTTTAGGCCTCATGCCTACACAGAACCCTGACGACAGAGTCTGATTGCCTGGGTCCATACCGGGCCAGCGCTACATGGGCAGCCAATAGAGAGCGAAGGGACTAATGAGGGTTTGCTCCGGTTGGAGCATTTTGGGGAGGGCGAAGGTCAGCTTCCTGGACCAGCGCAGAGTGGGCTCAACCCAATGGAAGTATGTCCAAGAACGCTTCCTCTATAAGAGGCCTACCCTCGATACGTGGGGTCGCTCAGTGCCTTTACTGTTGGTTGCATACTAAACTCTCCCAGGAGGGAATGGGATGAAAGGTGCTCGATTTGCACCGGGTTTGGGGTCTCTGTGGTCTCTATGCTACACCGCACAGGGAGTGATGGAAAGTACTTAAAAATACCATAATTACTATCAATCTCAATGAGCCCGTTGTTGGGTAGGGACCGTCTCTATATGTTGCCAACTTGTACTTCACAAGCGTTTAGTACAGTGCTCCGCATACAGTAAGCGCTCAATAAATACGATTGAATGAATGAATGAAAGCGGTCTGAACAACCACCGCCCGCGCCTTCCGCTCTCTGGCCAATGGAGGCGGGCTGCTTTGCCGGGCACGATGGGAGTGGTATTTCGGGAGGCGGAGGTGAGCGCTGTCATGGAAGAGCGTCAGACTACGAATCCTAGAAGTCTTCGAGCCCCGAGCCTCCACCCCACCCTCCTTCCCACCGCGTCAAGTTCTGATTGGCTGTCTGGACTGCCTGGGCTGGATTCTGCCATACCCGCGTTATCGCGGCGATGTTGGTTCAGTGTTATCTCTCGCCCGATCGTGCGTGTTGTTTGGAATTTCTTGCCTTGAGTTCTCGTTCTTTGGTTGGTGGTTCGGTGATCGTCAGTTCTTGTCCTTTGTCAGGAGGGGTACTGTCCCAGGACATTGTTGATTGTAGGTAGTTTTCAGCAATAGCTTTAAGCTCCTCAGAACCTGTGAGGAACGACCTGGAACACAAATCAGCACATTGACGCCTGGCGAAAGGGTCTTGGTACCTAGCACTTGTTGCAGTGCTCAGCACCCTACCACTTATAGGGAGGATCATGGACATGATTCAGCATCCTGGAACCTAGCAGGAGAACCATGGCACCTGAATCAACACCCCAGGGCCTATGGGCCGGGGTCCCAGGATTTTATTCACCACCCCAGCATTTGTGGTGAGAGGCCTGTTGCTTGCCTCAACATCTTGGGATTCTATGGTGAGAGCCTTAGGAACTGGGCCAGCATAAGAGCCCTTGTGGGGATGATGCTAAACCCCGAATTGGCATCCCAGCATAAAAAGGAGGACCCTGAGCTTCAGGTAACTTCCCACTTCCCTGGCACACGTGGGCAGAATCCTGAGATTAACACTTGAGACGTGCAGGTAGGGAGGTCCCTTTAATGAGTGCCAGCAGAATCTATGTGGCGAGGCTTCTGACCTGAATCCGTATCCTGGACATCCCCAGGATCTAGATCCACACCCCAGTACCAGCGATATGGCCGGAATGGTCCACTGGCCCACTGGAGCAAAGCCCTGGGATTTGGGTTAGCACATAGGCACAGGTGAGTGGGAGGGGGGAGTCTATGAACTCTGTCAACATCCAAAGGAGTGTAGGAAGAGCAAAAGGACCTGGTTCTCTACCGCTAGTATCTGTGGGAAGAGTCCTAGACCCTGGGGCAATATTCCAGAACTTGTAGAGAGCATCCTTGTACCCTGTACAGCATGCTAGCTTCAAGGTGGATTACATCAACACAGTGACTACTGTGAGTTAAGCCCTGGAACCTGGGTTAGCATTATGGCATATCTGGGGAAGCCTTGACCTGTTTTAATAGCCAGAATCTAGGTCAGATCAGCTCCTTAGTATCTTGGGGAAAGCCCTAGAAACTGAGTCTAAGCCTCAATGTCACCTAAGAACCAATGAGGAGGAGCTGGGTACCTGGGCCAGTGACCAGTACGGAAGGTCCTGGGGCTTGGGACAGCATCCCAGCAACTTTATCGATGGTTCTGGGTTTATATAGCACTGTCATTCCATAGTAGGAGGAACTTGGAACCAAGGTCTACACACCTATTTGTTGACTCTTGGGATCTGGTGAGCAATCCAAGACCTTTGAGTAGGGTCCTGCACTTGGGTCAGAATCGCAGCACCTATGGAGAAGATTCTGGGCCTTGGGTCAGCAGGCCAAAAGCGGTGGGGAGGGCCCAAAGACCTGGTTTAGCACCACAGCTCTAACAAGGAGGGACATGAGACAGCATGAATTAGTGGATAGAGCATGTGCCTGGGAGTCAGAAGGTCATGGATTCAAATCCTGGTTTTGCCACTTGGCTGCTGTGTGACCTTGAACAAGCCACTTCTCTGTGCGTCGGTTCCCTCATCTGTAAATGAGGATGAAGATGGCGAACCCAATGTGGGACAGGGACAGTGTCCAAACCCATTCTTCAGTGCTTAGAAAAGTGCCTGGCACATAGTAAGTGCTTAACAAATACCATTATTATTATTAAGAGACCTTGTTCAGAAATTCGACATGTAAATGTTGAGCTCTCAGACTTGGACCAGCTCCCTAACACCTGTTGGGAAGGCCTGGCCCATGTATCCTGGGTCCTGTTTCTCTCCGGGGAGAGTCGTAAGTTCTAGGCCAATATATTCACAGCAAAGGTAGTGAGGGTCCTCTGGCTCCTGGGAAGAAAACTCTGGTGTTAAGACAACTCCAGTTCCCCGTGACCCTATCAATCAATCAATCATACTTATTGCGAGTAACTGCTTTGTAACTGCTTGAGAGACTGACCACAATGAACTTACAGTCTAAAGGGGGAGACAGACAAGAGAAAATTAATAAATTAATAAGAGGTAAGTACATACGTGTTGTGGGGTTTAAGGTGCGTGGTAAATATAGAGTAAATCCCTTTTGGTTTCAAGCACTCTACTAAGCCCTCTACTAGATACAGGTCCCACATTAGGCTCACAGTCCAAATACGGGGGAGAACACTTTGCAAATGAGGGAACTGAAGCACTTGCCCAAGGTCACCCTGCAGAAAAGTGGCAGAGCCAGGATTACAGTCCAGTTCCTCTGACACCCAAGCCTATGCACTTTCCACTAGGTCACAATGCTTCTCAAAATCCAATGCAAGAACCAAGTTCAAGTTCTTGTGGGAGCATCTTCATTCATTCATTCAATCGTATTTATTGAGCCCTTACTGTGTGCAGAGAACTGTACTTAGCGCTTGGGAAGTACAAGTCGGCAACATATACAGACGGTCCCTACCCAACAACAGGCTCACAGTCTTCCGGAGAGAGAAGGCCATCTGCATTTGACAGCGCGGAGTGTGCATATTCAAATGCAAGGAAGTGTTATAACCCAGCCCGGGTAAGATGCCTGAATACAGTATGTGGAGCCTCTCAGTGTCTTGACACTTGGTTGAGTGGCAAACTCTTTCGGGAGGGGATGGGATTAAAGGAACCTGATTTGGAGTGAGGTTGGTATGTGTTATAACCCAGCTCGGGTGAGATGCCCGAATACAGTATGTGGAGCCACTCAGTGCCTTGACACTTGACATGGGTCTCCGTGTTCTCCATGGGACACCTCAATGAGCTCACAATCTAGAAGGGGAGACAGACATTAAATATAAATAAATGGATAAATAAAGAAATTACAGATATAAACATATGTGCTATGGGGAAGGGAGGGTGGATGATTGAAGGAGGAAGTATGAGTGGCACAAAAGGGAGTGGGAGAAGAGGAGAGGAGAGGAGAGCCCAGTCAGGGAAGGCTTCCTGGAGGAGATGTCTAGGCTTTGAACATGGCTTTGAAATAAGGTAGAGCAAATGAACTCTGCCTCCTTCTGATATGAGGTGGGAGGGCATTCTAGCCCAGAAGTAGGATGTGGGTGAAAGGTTGGTGGCGATATAGATGAGATCAAAGTACAGTGAGAAGTTTAGGACCAGAGGAATGAATTGGGCGGGCTGGCCTGTACTAGGAGAGGAGCTAGGTGAGATAGGAGCAGGCAAAGTGATTAAGTGTTTTAAAACCAATTGTGAGGAGTTTTTGCTTGACGTGTAGGTGGATGGGCAACCACTGGAGTTTCTTGAGAAGTGGGGAAATATGGTCTGAACATTTTTGAAGAAAAATGATTGAGGCAGCAGTATGAAGTATAGACTGGAGTGGAACGAAATAAGAGGCAGGGAGGTCAGCAAGGTGGCTGGTCAATAATCAAGGCAGGATAGAATAAATACTTGTATCAATGCCAGAGGAGGCACCATGTTATTCTCTTAAACCCTTCGACAATTCTAGAAGAAACATCTAGGCACTGTCTACTTCCCCTGAACTATTACAGAAAAGACAGACAGGTTCTGACCACAGCCCCTTTGTCAATGCCAGTAGATTTGCCCAGGCCCTGGCCACAGTCCCTGCATCAATTCGAGAAGAAGTCTCCAGCCTCAGCCCAGAGTCTCCGTGTCACTGCTAGAAGAGGGACCCAGACTCGATCTCATCCACCGCGTTATTGCCGGAAGAAGCACCTTGGCACTGCCCAGAACACCTGAGATGTTGCCAGACGAACTATCCTGCATCAGTGCCTGAAGAGGCACTTTCATCCAACATGTGGGGATGGGATTCAAAGATCGGCATGGTGAGAGTGAGACCAGAATCAGAAAGGTTGAGCCGTGAAAGATGTATTCCATGCAGTGATTTGAACTTTTCTTTTGGGAGCAAAATGCTTGTTTTTAATCATTCATGGTTTATTGAGCATCCCTTTGGCGGGGTGGGGAGGAATAAAGTTATAAGTTACAAGCAATGCCAATCCTATACTACTAGGCAGTGAGTCCACGGGTCAACATGGTTCCCAACTTCTAACAGCCGGCAGAAGCAGGAAGGAGACATGGCCATCTCCAGAGGCTATCTTTCAAATTACCCAGGAATCAAGTCTCCAGGGGCAACCTTTCAAATCATACCCGGCATGGACTACCTTTCATATCACCTTGCACTTGACCTACCTCCTCAAAGGGTTGCCATTTGAGCTCACTCCTCGAAGGGATACTCACTCCTCTTTGCTCCAGCAAGGAGGTCCACTCGGTCACCTGGAACCACGCAAGATCTGGCAGAGTGGGCACCCTCATCTCGGTAGAGGATTAGTGTGACATTAGTGTGACATTAGTGTAACAGAATTCCAATCTACTACAATTTTCAATCCTCTCCCTGTTCACATTTGGGAAGATCGTGTGTCAAGACCCATTGGAATTCTCTACTAGGAGACCTTGGGGGTTTTCACTGCTAGCCCTACAGCGTCATTGACCTGTGTTTTTTCAGAATCAAGGAGCTCACTGTTCCTTATAACTCACTGCTAGTCCTCTGGTGTCAGTGACCTTGTGAGTTTTCAGAATCAAGGGGCCCACAGTCTTGGTTTAGCACTGGCAGACCCATGGTGTATTTGTTCAGAGCAAATGGTGGCTTGTTACAAAGTGGAGTCTGCCTGGCAAAGGCCCAGCTGTTCACAGGCATTCAGGATCTGCACACAGCCCTCATGTTAATGCCACAAAAATCACCCAGGCTTTGTCCACAGACCTTGAGACTCTGTCCAAAGAGTTGTGGGGGCTATGATCACAGCCCCCGTGTCAATGAGAGTAGAGGCATCCATGTTGTGCCCACAGGCTCTAAGACATGGTCAGTAGAATTGCCCAGTCTCTGGCTACATTCCTTTTATCAATTCCAGGAGAGAAACCCATGCTCTGCATACAGCCACTGTCTCAATTCCAGAAGACAAGCAGCCTGGTGTAGTGAATAGAGAACAGGCCTGGGAGTCAAAAGATCATGGATTCTAATCCCAGATCCACTGCTTAATATTAATAATAATAATGACATTTATTAACCACTTTGTATGTGCAAAGCACTGCTCTAAGCGCTGGGGAGGCTACAAGCTGATAAGGTTGTCCCACGGGGGGCTCAGAGTCTTCATCCCCATTTTACAGATGGGGTAACTGAGGCACAGAGAAGTGAAGTGACTTGCCCAAAGTCACACAGTTGTCAATTGGCAGAGCCGGGATTTGAACCCTTGAATTCTGACTCCAAAGCCCGTGCTATTTCCACTGAGGCACGCTGCTTCTCCATGGCTTGTCTGCCATGTGACCTGAGGAAATTCATTTCATTTCTCTGTGTCTCAGTTACCTCATCTGTAAAATGGGGATTGAGACTATGAGCCCCAAATGGGAATGCGACCGTGTCTAAGTCGATTTGCTTGTATCCACCCCAGTGCTTAGTACTCTGCCTGGCACATAGTCAGAGCTTAAAAATACTATTATTAGTATAAACCTAGGGTTTGCCCACAGTCCGTTTGTCAGTGCTATAAGCTCTTCCCACAGCCTCTGAGGCAATTTCAGAAGAGTTACCCAGACTTTGTCTACAGCCACTGTGCCAATGCCAGAAGAGGCCCGCAGGCTCAACCCACAGTCCCTGGGTCAAGACAAGAGACCACCAGGCTCTAAGCTTAGCTCTTGTATCGATGCCAGAAGAGACACCCAAGCTCTGACCACAGTTCATGTGTCAATGCTAAAAGAGGCCCTCAAATTCTACCTTGTGTCAAGACCAAGGGAAATGCCTTGTCTCTGCCTACAGTTCCAGTATCAATGCCAGGAGAGGCACAAAGACTGTGCCCACAGCCCCAGTGACAATGTCATTTTAGGCACCCTGGTTATGCCCATAGTCCCTGTACTTATGCTATAAGAGGCCCTAAAGATTTTGCACAATGTCCCTGAATCAATGCCCAGAACGGGCTCCCAAGAGCTCTGACAGCAGCTCCTGAGTCGATGCCAGAAGAAGCACCCAGGCTTTGCAGACATTCTCTGTCTCAATGCCACAAGAGGCATCCAGGCTTTGCCTTCTGTCCCTGTGCCAATGCCAGAAGAGGTGATTAGGCTCTCCCCACAGTCATGGGAACTAGCTGTGTCAGTTTTGCTATCAGCGGTCAGTCAGAGACAGGATCCTGCTCAGGATGACTGGTGCCCAAATTCCTCAGTGGCTTGATTGGGGTCTGCAGTGAGTGTGGAGTCACACCTGGACAGGCCAGACCCCGACGAAGACCAGGCTGTCTTATATACTGGCCCCCGATGGCTCTCAAGCTGGGGCCCTAGCGCTGAGAGGTCTGGGCCCAAAAGCAGCTGTAATAATTATTTTCAGATTTGATCGTAAATAAGGCAGGGGCCTCGTCCTGGCCACCCTTCATCTGATCCTGTTGAGTGAGGAGCAAGTGTCTTCTAGCTGGTGAAATCCCACCGTTTCCTGGGCCTGACCTTCTGCTGGGTGTTGGGAACGGGGATGGGGATCAGGAATGAATGTTAGGGCTGTCTTTATTTTTGGTAATGGCATTCACTGTATATGTAAATGAGGCCTGCCCAGAGCCAGAGAGTGGAAGCCCTTTTTCCCTCCCCCTTGTCCTTGTTGGTGGGGCAGACAACTGTGTGGATAAGGGAGGGGAGGTGAAATTAAAGACACCCCTGGACTTTAGTTTGGAGCCACGCCCCCCTTCATTACCCTGGTTTTTATGCTGTTTTGCACATGTGATTTTTGTATGAAGTATCAATTTCCTGAACTGGCTCCTGAAATGGCTCCTTTCCTGCAGGTCTCCATTGCTTCCATCTCTGCAGCCTAGGATGTGGGGCTGGCTCTGGGTTGGAAGGAGGCAGAGGGGCTCATTCTGATGGGGATGGTGAAGGTGGACACCCTAGGCCACTAGATACTAAAGCCTTCTTGAAGGCACAGCTCCTCCAAGAGGCGTCCCCTGACCAAGCCTTTCTATCTTCTTCTCCCTCTTTCTTCTGCGTCACCAGGACTTGCTCCCTTCATTCATTCTCCCTCCCAGTCCCTCAGCACCTATGTCAGTATCTGTAATGTATAGATTTATATTAATGTCTCTCTCCCCTTCTAAGCTCGTTGTGGGCAGGCAATGTGTTTGTTCTATTGTTGCATTCTTCCAAGTAGTTAGTACAGTTCTCTGCACACAGTAAGTGTTCAATTAATACAACTGACTGACTGACTAATCTGTGAATGGGGCCACAGTTCAGTCTGTGAAATGGGCTGCTCTTCATTCTGTGAATGGAGATATGGCCTAGTCTGTGAGTGAGGCCTCCATCCAGTCTGTGATTGGAGACATGGCATGGTCTGTGACTGGAGGCATGGCCCTTTGTTCAAGCAGGGCTGTGGTCTGGTATGTAAGTGGGTTCGCGGCCCAGTTTGTACGTGGGGTAGACACCTGTTCTGTGAGTGGCGACTCGTGCCGATCCCCACTCACAGACTCGGTTGTATCCTTATTCACAGACCAGGCCAAGGCCACTCAGAAAGACCAGACAGCAGGCCCACTCACAGACCAGATTGAGGTCCTATTCCCAGACTGATCTGCAGCCCCACTCACAGACTGGGCCTCGTAGTAACTCACTGACTGGGCCTCGGCCTCACTCACAAATCAGACCACATCCCCACTCACAGACCAAGCCACAGCCCCACTTAAACCGGACCACGGCCCCACTCAGACCAGATTGTAGCCCCACTCTAGACCAGGCCACAGCCCCACTCCAGAACCTCATAGTTCCGAGGTGCTAGGGCCCTTACTACTTACATTTCTCCGGTGCTAATCTCAGAATTCCTCCCACATGTCCCAGGGAAGTGACCTTAGTCTCAGAGCCCTTGTTTCTGGTGCTATGGTGCTGGATCAGAACCTAGGACCATCCCTACAGGATCCGGGTTGTTCGCCCAGGTCCCAGAGCCCTCACTGAGATGCTTAATCATGTGCCAGAACTTTCACAAATGCTAAGAGCCCATGTGAGGTCCTGAGACCCCTGCCCCATAGGCACTAGGATTTTGATTCATGGCTCTTCTTCTAGTTTCCAGGATGTTGGGCCATGTCCCAGGACCATCTCTAGAGGTGTTGGGCTGCTGAGCCAAGTCTTTGGGCTCCACAAAAAAGGGAAAGAACCCATGCATCACCCCAGTATAACTGTCAAAACGAGGATGAGACCATACGGCAAAAATCTCAAACCAATACAATTTACTGGCTCACTTTTACAATGATGCCCAGACCCATGGTCTCCAGTCCACCGAGCAAAGATTTTTGTCCCCAGTCCCATTTTAACCAGCTCCAATATCCTTTGCTCCACCCCGGTTCTGCAAGGAACGTGGGATTTATCACCTCTGAGGTCAGTCTGGGCAGACTAGCGTTCTTGAGGTGCATCACCATATTTCAGAGTGACATGGGAGTCAGGAGGTCATGGATTCTAATCCCAGCACTGCCATATGTCTGCTGTGTGACCTTGGATAAGTCACTTAACTTTTCTGTACCTCAGTTCCCTCATCTGTAAAATGGGGAATAAGACTGTGAGCGCTATGTGGGACAAGTACTGTGCCCAACCCGATTATGTTTTTATCTACCCCAAGCGCTTGGAACAGTGCCTGGCATATAGTGAACACTTAACAAATCCCACAATTGTTATTAATTATTATTATTTAAAGCACTTAATCACTTTACCTCCTCCTACCTTACCTGGCTACTTTTCTGCTACAACCCAGTCCGCACACTTAGCTCCTCTAATGCTAAGCTTCTGGCTGTGCCTTGATCTCACCTATCTCTGCGCCAACCTCTCGTCCATGTCCTGTCTCTGGCCTGGAATATCCGCTTTTGTCAAATTCACCAGGCAATTACCCTCTCTGCCTTCAAATCCTTATTGAGGGCACATCTCCTCGCAGAGGCCGTTCCTGTCTAAGATCCCCTTTCCTCTTCTCCCACTCTCTTTTTCATCATCCGACTTGCTCCCTTTGTTCATTGCCCTCTCCTTGCCCCACAGCACTTATGCACACATCTGTAGTTTATTTATTTATTTATTTATTTATCACTAGACTGTGAGCTCGTTGTGGACAGGGTATGTGTCTATTCACTGTTGTATCATACTCTTCCAAGTACGATAAGTAAGAGGGAGGAAGGAAGGAAGGAAGGAAGGAAGGAAGAAGGAAGGAAGGAAGGAAGGAAGGAAGGAAGGAAGGAAGGAAGGAAGGAAGGAAGGAAGGAGGGAGGGAGGGAGGAAGGAAGGAAGGAAGGAAGGGAGGGAGGGAGGGAGGGAGGAAGGAAGGAAGGAAGGAAGGAAGGAAGGAAGGAAGGAAGGAAGGAAGGAAGGAAGGGAGGAAGGAAGGGAGGAAGGAAGGAAGGAAGGAAGGATGGAAGGAAGGAAGGAAGGAAGGAAGGAAGGAAGGAAGGAAGGAAGGAAGGAAGGAAGGAAGGAAGGAAGGGAGGAAGGAAGGAAGGAAAGAAGGATGGAAGGAAGGAAGGAAGGAAGGAAGGAAGGAAGGAAGGAAGGAAGGAAGGAAGGAAGGAAGGGAGGGAGGGAGGGAGGGAGGGACGGAGGAAGGAAGGGAGGGAGGGAGGGAGGGAGGGAGGGAGGAAGGGAGGGAGGGAGGGAGGGAGGGAGGAAGGAAAGGAGGGAGGGAGGGAGGGAGGAAGGAAGAAAGGAAGGAAGGAAGGGAGGGAGGGAGGGAGGAAGGAAGAAAGGAAGGAAGGAAGGAAGGAAGGAAGGAAGGAAGGAAGGAAGGAAGGAAGGAAGGAAGGAAGGAAGGAAGGAAGGAAGGAAGGAAACGAGTAAATTACAGAAAGATGTCATTCGGGGTCAGCGACATACTCATAGGGTCACCTTGTCGAGGGCTGGTCAGAGCTCTATCCACTAGATCAAGCTGCTTTCCTTTCCCATCGCACTAGATCATATCACTTTACTTCCTGTTCCAAAAGCATGTTTCTTTGGGGCGGGGGGTGCTTGACTTAGTCAGTCGGTCGGTCAATCGTGTTGATTGAATGCAATCTGCGTGTAGACCTCTGTCCTAAGCTCTTGGGACAGGACAACACAATAATATAACAGAGACATTCCCTGGCCACATGGAGCATTCAGTGTCCAGGGAGTGAGAGACACCTATAGGAACAATTGGATTACTGGCATAGACGGAAGTGCTAGGGGGCTGGAGTTGGTGGGAAGGGGCTCAGAGGACCTCAGCGTGGCCGCAGCTCCGTGCAACGCGGCCATTTGCCAAGCTGAATATCAGCTTCAGGCAGCTTCTGCGCGCCTCCCTCGCGTCGGCTGTGAGCCCTTTCGAGAGGCACAAGGGGACTGGTATTTTGATAGGCAGAGACGAAAGCTGTCCAAAGCGAGTGAAAGACTTTGGGCTTGGAGCCACTACTGAAACCCCTATTACAAGGTCTGGATGTCTAGGTGGTTACCTGGGCTGGGCTACATGGGAACCCGACGGTGCGAGGTGGGGAAACTATTCAGGGCTTGGTCCTGTGGGAGCATCTTGGGAAGGGCCAAGGGCAGCTGCTTGGAACAGCTCAGAACGGGATTATGCCACTGAAAAGGTGATGGAAAACCCCGCCCTTGTAAGAGGCCCGCCCTCCGTTGGTGGGGCCGCTCAGTGTTCTGAGCCATTGGTTGTGTGGTAAACTCTCCCGGGAGGGAATGGGATTAAAGATGCTTGATTTGGAGCAAGTTTGGGGTCTCTGTGTTCTCTTCGCTACACCTCATTTGGAGCTCCATCCAATGGCCGTGGGCCCTGCTGAGGGGAACCTTGGGGTGTTAGTTTTTATGAGAAGCAGTGTGGCTCAGTGGAAAGAGCAAGGACTTGGGAGTCAGAGGTAATGGGTTCATATCGCCGGTCCGCCACTTGTCAGCTGTGTGACTTTGGGCAAGTCACTTAACTTCTCTAGGCATCAGTTCCCTCATCTGTAAAATAGCGCTCAAGACTGTGAGCCCCACGTGGGAAAACTTGATCAACTTGTATCCGCCCCAGCGCTTAGAACAGTGCTTTGCACATAGTAAGCGCTTAACAAATGCCATCATTATTATTATTATTATTCTTTAGGCGGAGGTGACCACTCTTCAATCAATCGTATTTATTGAGTGCTTATTTATTGGGGTTTATTGATTGTCTTAAGAACCAGTGTCAGAGTACTATTCTCAGAAGTCTTTGTGCCCGGACTGCCTCGCCTCCGTCCCTCCCTCCCCTGGCCACACGACCCGATTGGCTGGGTCCCGGTGCCTGGGCTGGTCCCAGTTTACCCGCACTATAGAAGTGATGTTGGTTCAGCCATCATTCGTGGAAAATCGTGGGTGTGGGGACTGCCTCTCTGTAAATGACTGTTTCATTTTTTTCTTTCCTTCTTTATTTATTTCTGTATATTAAGGTCTGTCTCTCCCATTAGACTGTGAGCTCACCGTGGGTAGGGATAGTGTCTGTTTATTGTTATAGGGTACTCTCGCCAGCTCTGAAGAAAGAGCTCGTTAGGGTGCTCGCAGTAGCCTCGGGTAGCCGATATTCAGCCTGGAAAAGGGTGGCTTTGTGCAGCACTGCGGCCGCGCTGATCTTTGCTCCGCAACCCCCAGCCCCTCTGCCCTTCCGTCTATAGCCGCAAAGAATTATTTACTATTGGTGTCTGTCGTCCCCCACTCCCCAATTCCCACTGGAGACTGAAAGCTCACTGTGTCCAGTGAATGTGTCTCTTTGTTGGGTTGTAGTCCCGCCAAATCTGAGTACAGTGCTTGATGCACAGAACGCAATCAATCAACATGATTCCTCGATCGATCGATCTATTGATTGAGTCAAACACAACACCAGAATTCAGACATGTGAGGCAGGAAGAAAAGTTGTATGATCTACAGTGATGTGAAAGGAAAGCAGCTGGATCTGGTGGCGAGATTTCTAAGTCCCAGTCTTGACTATGTCACCTTGTTCTTTCCACTGAGCCACAGTGCTTCTTATAAAAACTAACACCCCAAGTTTCCCCTCAGCAGGGCCCACGGCCATTGGATGGAGCTACAAATGAGGTGTAGCGTGGTGTAGCGCAGAGAACACAGAGACCCCAAACTTGCTCCAAATCAAGCATCTTTAATCCCATTCCCTCCTGGGAAAGTTTACTACACAACCAATTGCTACAACACAGGGCCTGGGGCACGACGGAAATTGTGATTCGGTAGGCGTTGGTGATCGCTATCCAGGGAGACCATCTGAGTACAACTGCCAGAAGACTTTGGGCCTCGAGCCTACAAAGAACCCTCCCGAAAGGGTATGATTGACTAGGTCAGTGCCTGGTCTTGGCTCCAGGGGATCCGACGGGCAGCGCCGGATACTAATGAGGGTTCGCTCCTGTGGGAGCTTCTTCGGGAGGGCCAAGGGCAGCTGCATGGACTGGGGGGAACGGGCCTGTGCCAATTAATTGATTAATGTTGCCAACTTGTACTTCCCAAGCGCTTAGTACAGTGCTCTGCACACAGTAAGCGCTCAATAAATATGACTGATGATGAATTAATTGATGTATAAAAACCCCTCCCGATTTAAGGGACCGCCCTTCAGTACATGGAGCCGCTCAGTGTATTGGCGGTTGGTTGTTTTGTAAATTCTCCAGTGAGTGAATGGGAGGAAAGGAGCCAGATTTGGACCGAGTTTGGGGTTTCTGTGTTCTCTGCGTTACACCTCACAGGGAGTGGTAGAAAACACTTAGGAAATGCCATAATTACCATCAATCTCAATTGGAAAACATTCTAAACAACCGCTGCCGGCGCCTTCCTGCTGGCCCATAACCTCGGGCCCCGACCCAGGACACGATGGGACTGGTAGTTCGTGAGGTGGAGGTGAACGTCAGTCAAGAGCCAGCATCAGACTACGACTCCCAGAAGGCATTGTTGCCCGATGCGCCACCCCACGCACCCTCCCAATGCAAACAGGTGGGATTGGCAGGGTGGCTGCCTGGGCTGGCTTCTGCCGCCTCCACTTTCTCACAATGCTGTTGGTTCAGCGATTACACTTGGCCACTCGCTGGTGTGGGGGCCGTATGACCAGAGCAGAAGCAGCCTGCCTCCCACACTGGGGGTTCCCAGCCTGCGGAAGAGGGTTAACAGATGGTTCATCCTCAGGGTTACAGGTGTGGCAGCTGAAGCACACGGATTACAAAGTGCCTTGGCTAAGGTCCCATAGCACAGAAGCGTCAAAACCAGGACTTGGTTCCAGGTCTGCCACATCCCAACTCGCCTCGCTGATTCTCAAGGGGGATGCGAGGTTTTTTGGAAGGCAGAGGGGCTCTGGGAATCCAGAGAAGCCTGCCGGGGCCAGATGAAGCCGGGCAGCTGCCCTCTTGTGGCAACTTTGGAGTATTACATCGGCGCTCAACTGATACTCCAGGTTTGGAGTGAGTTTCGGGTTTCTGTGTTTTCTACACTACACCTCACGGGCAGGGGTAGCAAGTACTTAACAAATCCCCTAGTTACTATCATTCTCCATCGGAAAACAGACTTAGCAACTGGCTTCCACGTCTTCCACACTCCGGCCAATGGCTGCGGTCCCAGACGGAATGAGCCTTGGCGGTAGTAGTTCTTTAGGCGGAGGTGACCACCTTTAAGAGAGAGCGTCAGACTACGACTCCCGGAAGTCTTTATGTCCTGAGCCGCCACGCCACCCTCCCTCCTTTGGCCACATGGACTGATTGGCTGGGTGCGGGTCCCTGGGCTGGCTCCAGTTTACTTGCATTATCGAAGTGGTGTTTGTTCAGCTATCATTCATGGACAATCGCGGGTGTGGGGACTGTCGGCATAGATCATTGGCAGCCTGCGTCACACATTGGAGATCGTAGCATGTGGAAGAGAGAGAACACTTAGTTCATTCTCAGGCTCACAGTTGTGGCAGCTGAGCCACACAGATTCCAAAGTGTCTTGACTAAAGTGTCATACAGCGCAAAAGTATCACCACTGGAACCTGGTCCCACGTCTGCCACATCCCAGCCCTGTGCCCTTTCCAAATTGCTTCGCTGCTTCTTAAGGGGGATGCGAGGTTGTTTCGATAGTGACGGGGCTCTGGGAGTCCAGAAGAGCCGGCCGGGGCCAGATGAAGCCGGGCAGTTGCCCTCTTGTGGCAACTTTGGAGTATTACATCAGCCCTCAACCGAAGCTTCAGTCCTTTTGTATTTATCCTCTATGCCGTCCTTCTACTGGGAAAGTATAATTTTTGTCCCTCCTCCTGTCTACATTGTCC
>NW_024044998.1:0-55062 GCF_015852505.1 Tachyglossus aculeatus | reverse complement strand
TAATGTATGTCTCCCCCCCTCTAGACTGTAAGCTCGTTGTGGACAGGTAATGTGCCTGTTAATTTTTGCACTGTACTCCCCCAAGCACTTCATACAGTGTTCTGCTCACAGTACATGCTCAATAAATAAGATTGAATAAATTAATGAAGGGACAATAGGTTGAGGAGTTTTGAGCTGAGGAGCAGTAGAGAGGTTGAATCAGGGATGCTGGTGACATCGATAAGAACAGGACAGGAGGAAAAAGGAATATTAAGTGACTGCATATGAAAGGGAGATGCAGTTGTGTGGAATTACTGCTAGTAGCCCAGTAAGATCAAGGGTCTCTCCCTGTATTCATTCATTCATTAATCGTGTACACTGAGCACTTACTCTGTGCAGAGCATTGCTTGGGAGAGTACAATATATACAGTAAACATTCAGTGAAGGTATCTTGTTACAATCCTTAGCATGTTTGGTCTGACATTGATAATCAGTAAGGAAGGGAATGTGATATATATTATAAAAATATATATATATATATATATATATTATATATATATATATATATTATATATTCTATATATATATATATATATCATTCCCTTCCTTACTGATTATCAATGTCAGACCAAACATGCTAAGGATGGTAACAAGATACCTTCACTGAATGTTTACTGTTATACTGTACTCTCCCAAGCAATGCTCTGCACACAGTAAGTGCTCAGTAAATACTATTGAATGAATGAATGAATACAGGGAGAGACTCTTTGATTTACTGGGCTACTAGCAGTAATTCCACACTGATTGCATCTCCCTCTCATATGCAGTCCAGTTCTTCTACCTTTTTCCTCCTGTCTTGTCCCTATTGGATGTCACCAGCATCCTTGATTCATCCTCTCTACTGCTACTCATCTCAACCAACTCCTCAACCTATTGTCCCTTCATTCATTCATTCAATCATATTTCTTGAGCATGTACTCTGTGCAGAACATGGTACTAAGTGCTTGGGGGAGTACATTGCAACAGTAAACAGACACATTCCCTGCCCACAACGAGCTTACATTAGGGGGTGGGGGCGGGGGAGACAGACATTAATATAAATAAACAAATTACAGATATATACATAAGTGTTGTGGGGCTGGGAGAAGGGAGGAAGAAAGTGAACAAGTCAAGGCAATGCAGAAGGGAGTGGGAGGAGAGAAAAGTGGGGGCTTAGTCAGGGACAGATTATTGGAGGAAATGTGTCTTTAGGAAGGCTTTGAAGTAGGGGAGAGTAATTTACTTTCAGATTTGAGAAGGGAGGGCGTTCCAGGACAGAGGCAGGAAACGGGCAAGGGGTTGGTGGCTAGATAGACAAGACTGAGGCAAAGTGAGAAGGTTAACATTAGAGGAGTAAAGTATTTGGACTGAGTTTTAGTAAGAGAGTAACAAAGTGAGGAAGGTGGGGGCAAGGTGACTGAGTGGTTTAAAACCAACTGTGATGAGATTTTTGTTTGATGCAAGGGTGGCTGGGCAATCACTTGAATTTTTGAGTGGAGTGACATGTCTTCAACGTTTCTGTAGAAAAATACACTAAGAATCAGAGAGACGTATGGACTGTAGTGGGGAGAGACAGAAGGCTGGGAGGTCAGAAAGGAGGCTGATCCCATAATCCAGGAGGGATAGGATGAGTGACTGTATTACCGTGGTAGCAGTTTGGCTAGATAGATAGGTAAGGGTAGCTTTTAGTGTTGTTGTGAAGGTGGGAATGACAGGATTTAGTGACGGACTGAATGTATGGGTTGAATGAGAGAGATGAGTCAATGATAATGCCAAGGTTACTGGCTTCCTTTCCCCTTCTCGTGGGAGTCCTATAGCGGGAGTGTCTCCATCAACTCACCACCCTCAAGGTCTCATTTTTTCTGCTCTTTATTATTAGATCGGTCTCACTTGTATAACCTGCAACTTTTCATCACTTAATGATAGCCACCCGTAATTGTCATTCTGGATAGTCCTATAAACAGACAGAAAGTCAAAAAGGTGCCTGCCCATTTTCTTGGCCTATCCATTTCAAAGGAAATCCTAATAACACAGGGAGCCAGGTTCTGTCTAGGAGGATTGTAAGAAGGAAAATTAATCTACATATGTTTAATTGTCCCACCTTTCACTCAACTCAGGGGCAGTGAGTTCAGTACAAATTCCACAGGCCCCTCCAAGAATAGCACAGACCATGTGGATATTGATACATTAATAGAGCTAATCTTTCCTAGGGAGTTGATGCATCTGCAGAATAGTATAGGCAGACACAGACCTATAAAGACTGGGATAGACTAATGCAGACAGAGAGAGACATATGTTACTCTGCCAGCGTCCATTCTGCTGCGGGGAACCCCAGTACCATAGCCACACACTGAATGCTCCATGCTTATTGACTAGAGTTCCTCGTCTGGGAAGAAGCCACTGGCTGCATGGGCCCACAGCTTTTTCATATCAGGTAAAGTATTAGAGGAATGTTGACCCAGCTTGATGGAGGTAAGTGCTATTAGTGTTTTACTTGTAGCACCTGGGGGATTTTTGCTACCATCCCTCTGGGTATTTCATCCATCTATTGTCCAGAACAGGCCCCTAGGCCCCAGCCTTGCACGTATGCTGAGACTCAGACTGAACATAGCCACTAAGCATATCTCCTCAGATACAATGGTCTTCCTAATGGATCTCCTTCACTATAAGGTATAAATCCACTATGTATTAGCAGGAATGGAGATACTCAGAGGAGAGGAAAGTACAGGAATGAGGCAGGCCTCCTTCTTTAGTTTTGTTATTTCCCCTTTAACCCATCAATCAATTAATTGTATTTATTGAAGCTTACTATATGCAGAGCACTCTACTAAGTCCTTGGGACAATATAATAGAATTGGCAGAAATGTTCCCTGTCCAAAATGAACTTACAGTCTAGAGGAGGAGAAAGACAATAATATAGATAAGTAATTTATAATACATAATTCAAAGATATATAATTTAACGATAAAATCAACCAGGCCAACCATCAGAACTGGCCCTTTGCCTGGGCAACACCCTTTATGGATTCATCATCTTTTCTTATTTCACTTTAGCTCCAAGTTTCCATTCCTCCCAAGCCCATATCCTCACTCTGTGCCTCTCTCCCAACTTTCCTATTTATAACCCTGGCTTATGTCATTTCTCCTAATTAGAAATCCTGTCCAATTGCTCTGAATCTATCCTAGTGCTTAGCACAGTGCTTGGAGTCATAGTAAGTGCTGACAAAAAAACCCACAATTGTCAGTTTTACTCTCTCTAAGATCTCCAATTACCTCCTTCTTACCAACACTAACCATCTCTAATACATCCTAATCGTTGATCTCTCAGCTGCCTTAGACTCTGGGAACATCTTTCACTTTGCTTTTTCTGAAATAGCTCTGTCTTAGTAGGAGCCCTAGCTTTTATTAAGTGCTTATTGTGTGCAGAGCATCATACTACATGCTAGAAAAGAATACATAGGCGAGAAGATGAATTGGTCATTGACACTCAGGGTGCTCACAATCTAACATTATAAGGGGGAGAGAGGACTGGTGACAGACACATAAAGAGAGATGAAACATAACACTCTGTAGCATAAAGACACGGATAAATGCACACCATCAAACCCACGTATCTACAGGGGACTGTGACTAGGGAAGTAGATTTTCAGGTTCCTGAAGCTCAGCACGCTTTAGTCACAATCTCTAGTGACCACTACAGCAGCAGCAGCTGCCATAGCCTTTCCAAGATTCTGCAGAGGCAGCACCAGGATGCCCCTGCTTTTCTCTGTCCCACTGGGGTGGTGCAAGTCAGGCCAGAATGAAGACTCCTTGGTGATGTGGACGGGAGCTTGTACAGAATCTTGGTAGGCGGCACAGGGGTCCAGCAGAAGGACACAACGAGGGCCTGGGATGTCACAATGGGAAGATGACAGGTCCAAGGTGGACTTGCTCAGCAATACTTCTCTGACTAATCCTTCTATCTCTTTTTTTGGCTGTCTCTTTTCCTACATCCCCTAACTGTGGATGTCCTTCAAGTCTCCTTCTCTCCTCAAGTTTTAGTCATTCCCTTGGGGAGGTCACCTGCTTCCACAGCTATGATTTCCACTTCTAGGTAGATGACCTCTAAATCTGGCTCATTAGCCTTGACCTCTCTCCTGCTCTGTAATTTCATATTGTCTACCAGGACAGCTATACATGGATGCCATTCAGCACCACAATCTCAGTATGATGGAAACTGAACTTCACTGTCTAAGTCCCTGTCTTTGGCATTATCATTGATTTCCCCCTCTCTTTCGATTCTCATATTGAACCTATTACAAAACCCTGTTGGATTTTCCTCTGCAACATTTTTATATCTCATCCTTTCATCTGTATCCAAACACCCACTATACTGGTCCTGGCTTGAATATTGCATCAGCCTTTTTGCTGGTCTCCCTGCCTCCAGTCTCTCCCCTATCCAGTCCATTCTTTACTTTGATCCCTAGATCAGATTTCTAAAGCATTTCTGCACACATCTCCCCACTCCTCAAAAATCTCCAACGATTGTACATTCATTTCCCCATCGAACAGAAATTCCCACTCATTGGCATCAAGGCACTCACCTTTCTCTCTCCTACTTATTCACTCTCTTCTCCCTCTCCAGCCTAGCCTAGTTTGCCTTCTCCATTCGTCCCAAATTAAGCTATTCACTGGGTCTCCTTCTCATTTCTCTCACCATTAACCTCTTTCCCAAGCCCTTGCCCCAAACCGGAACTGCCTCTTCCTTTAAATCTGAACTGTTTCTCACCTCCTAGTTAGCTGATGTTGATCATGACAGCTGAAAAAAAGAGCCAGATGATCAAAGAAAAGTCGTGAATGCTCAGGCTTTGCAGGACTCCAGGATCTCTGGGGATTGATTGGCTGGTGGCCCCAGGAAGGTCAGCTCCATATGCGAGTCAGTATGGGAAATACTCCTCCATACTCATCCTCCACCTGAGTTCCTCCTTTGCATGACTCTGACAACTAGGTAGGGGGAGGACCTGGGAAGGCCCCTTAAAAAAATCATACTCATGCTTCCAAATCTAAGATAGGACCCAAACAGAATCCTGGCTTCGGGGCCCACCAGGTGCCCAGGGTCAGCCTGGGAGGATTCAGAGTCCAGAATTGGCCCCAGAAGGAGAATGTATGGTAGCATCACAGAGTCTGCACCCATGGATTAGAAGCAATGGGAACCCCTGTCCTGACTTCCCAGGCCAGTGCAAGTGACAGAAACTCCACAGTTTAGAACACTACATTTGGGGACCAAATGCTGCCTACCGGGAGCAAGGCATGAAGCTCCATCTTGGCTTCATCTCCAACCCCTTACGGTGTCCAAAGAGAAGGTCTGATTAAGCCACAGCTGTCTAATACTCACAAATTTGTGGGGACCAAGCTAATGGAGTCATGCGCCTGGGACTAAACCCACGGGGAAGGCTGTATCCTCCACTACCAAGGTGTTGGACACGTAGAAAATCATGAATTAATTTTCCATTATAGTCTGCCTTAGACTACCTGGAACCACTTCTGCAGTTGAAAAACTTGATTGAAAGCTGAGATGTTTG
Organism: Tachyglossus aculeatus; assembly: GCF_015852505.1. Classification (NCBI taxonomy): domain Eukaryota; kingdom Metazoa; phylum Chordata; class Mammalia; order Monotremata; family Tachyglossidae; genus Tachyglossus; species Tachyglossus aculeatus. The sequence continues at coordinate 49,484 of NW_024044998.1, read as the reverse complement.
AAGATTCATAATAAGAATGGTTGACAAAAATTGCAACCATCACCCTGTACTTTAAAGAATCCTTCCGAAGTCACTGTTGGAGGCAGAACACTGGGCAGGAAGGACATAAGTCTGATGCCGGATGATGCTGCTCATTGTCTGATGTTTTGAAGCTCTTATTTTTTGTCGTTCAAGGATCATGGTTCTTATGGTGGCCTCCCCGGATCTCAGAAAAACTGTACAGATTCCAGTTTGGTCTTCTATTCCTATCCAGCGCATCTGCTCTTGGCCTCATTACCATACGTTTTCAGGTTCTATCAGTCAGTCAATCAATGGTATTTTTTGAGCACTTACTGGGGGAGAACACCATCTTCGACTGTGAGCCTGTTGTTGTGTAGGGACCATCTCTATATGTTTCCAACTTATACTTCCCATGTGCTTTGTACAGTGCTCTACACACAGTAAGCGCTCAATAAATACGATTGAATGAATGAATGGGGGCAGACCACTGTACTAAGCACTTAGGAGAGTAAACACAATCCCTGACCATCTTCAATTACCTAACAAGCCTATTTCTCTTCATCAATAAATGCTATTTATTAAGAGCTTACTATGTGCAGAGTACTGAACTAAATGGTAAACACTGAATTAATATCTTTTTAATGATCAGATCTTCAAATCAGTCAATCAATCAATCCATCATATTTATTGAGCGCTTACTGTGTGCAGAGCACTGTACTAAGCGCTTGGGAAGTACAAGTGGGCAACATATAGAGACAGTCAATCAATCAATCAATCGTATTTATTAAGCGCTTACTGTGTGCAGAGCACTGTACTAAGCGCTTCGGAAGTACAAGTCGGCAACACATAGAGACAGTCCCTACCCAACAGCAGGCTCACAGTCTAGAAGGGGGAGACAGAGAACAAAAGCAAACATACTAACAAGATAAAATAAATGGAACAGATATGTACAAGATAAATAAATAAATCAATAGAGTAATAAATAGGTACAAACATATATACAGGTGCTGTGGGGAAGGGAAGAAGGTAAGATGTGGAGATGGAGACGGGGACGAGGGGGAGAGGAAGGAAGGGGCTCAGTCTGGAAAGGCCCCCTGGAGGAGGTGAGCTCTCAGTAGGGCCTTGAAGGGAGGAAGAGAGCTAGCTTGGCGGATGTGGGGAGGTAGGGCATTCCAGGCCAGGGGGATGACGTGGGCCGGGGGTCGACGGCGGGGCAGGAGAGAACGAGGCACGGTGAGGGGATTAGCGGCAGGGGAATGGAGGGTGCAGGCTGGGCTGTAGAAGGAGAGAAGGAAGGTGAGGTAGGAGGGGGCGAGGTGATGGAGATCCTTGAAGCCAAGGGTGAGGAGTTTCTGCCTGATGCGTAGGTTGATTGGTAGCCACTGGAGATTTTCGAGGAGGGGAGTAACATGCCCAGAGCGTTTCTGGACAAAGACAATCCGGGCAGCGGCTTGAAGTATGGATTGAAATGGGGAGAGACAAGAGGATGGGAGATCGGAGAGGAGGCTGATACAGTAGTCCAGACGGGATAGGATGATAGCTTGAACGAGCAGGGTAGCAGTTTGGATGGAGAGGAAATGGCGGATATTGGCAATGTTGTGGAGCTGAGACCGGCAGGGTTTGGTGACGGCTTGGATGTGAGGGGTGAATGAGAGAGCGGAGTCGAGGAATGATCTTTCACTGTCCAAAGGGACTTACAAATTCATGCAAAGTTACCTTTAGCACATATGTGTCATCTTCAGAACTAGGATGTACTTTGGAATAATAGTAATAATTGCATTTATTAAGCGCTTACTATGTGCAAAGCACTGTTCTAAGCACTGGGGAGGTTACAAGGTGATCAGGTTGTCCCACGTGGGGCTCACAGTCTTCATCCCCATTTTACAGATGAGGTAACTGAGGCCCAGAGAAGTCAAGTGACTTGCCCAAAATCACACAGCTGACAACTAGTGGAGCTGGGATTTGAACACACGACCTCTGACTCCAAAGCCCGGGCTCTTTCCACTGAGCCACGCTGCTTCTCAGGAATGTGATATCTGGATGTTTGTTCAATTTCAAATGACATAATAACATAACGACAAATGACACGAGAATGACAAATGGCACAAATGACACGAGAAGCAGTGTGGCTTAATGGAAAGACCATAGTATTGGGAGTCCGAGGTCGTAGGTTCAAATCCCAGATCTGCCACATCAGCTATGTGACTGGGGAAATCACTTCATTTCTCTGTGCCTCAGTTATCTCATCTGTAAAATGGGGATTGACTATGAGCCCCACGTGGGACAACCTGATTACCTTATATCTACCCCAGCACTAAAAACAGTGCTCTGCACATAGTAAGAACTTAACAAATACCATCAGTATCATCATTATTATCTTTATAATGATCTCTTTTGATACTTTGACCCCATCCAATTTTCTCAACTCATAATGCTTCATTTATCCTATGTAACCAAACTACTTTCCCTTGATTAGCTAATTGACACTCTCAACACCTCCCTCTCTACTGAACCCAACTCACTAGCTCCCCTAACCCTTTGTTGATCTCGTATTACTAACCAACATCCCGGGATCACCTCCAGAGTCTGCTTCCTTTATTCCTGGGTTTGAGCTGCTGAGCAGTGCTGGTGGAAGTCCAGATATCTGGCCCTCCTCATCCACTTCAAGTTTATCTATTAACTTTAACTCTACCTTCTCCTCTACCTGGCAGAATTATTTCTCTATCCTTTTTGACATCCAAGCTCATTGCCCTCACCAGTTGTTCCAAACGTTTAATTCCCTAATCAAATCCCTTGTCACCCCTACCACACCTACCCCCCAGCAATATCTTACTCCTAATCACCTGGCCACCTACTTTATTAAGGAAAATAACACCATAAGATGTGAGCTCCCTAAAATCCCCCCTGCCCCTCCCCAGTCTCTCCCCCTTTAACCTCCTCTTCAACTCTCCCATCCTTCCTAATTGTATCTTAAGAGGAAATCTCCTGCCTCCTCTCAAAAGCTACCCCCTCCACCTGTACATCCAACTCCATTCCTTCACACCTTATCAAAACTCTTGCCCCTTCCCTTCTTCCCTCCTTAACAACCATCTTCAACCATTCGCTCTCCAAAGTCTTCTTTCCCATTGCTTTCAAACATATCCATGTCTACCTATCCTAAGAAAAATCCTCCATGATCCCACAGCTCCCTCCAGTTATTACCCCATCTCCCTCCTAACATTCTTCTGCAAACTCCTTGAGCGAGTTTTCTATGCCACTGTCTCACGTTCCTCTCCTCTAATTATTTCCTTGACCCCCTCCAATCTGCCTTCCACCCCCTTTACTCCAGAGAAACTGCCCTTTAAATGGTCACAAATGATCTCTTTCTTTCCAAGTCCAATGGTCTGTACTCTATCCTAATCCTCTGCAACTGCTCAGCTACCATCGACATTGTCTACTACCCCCTTCTCCTGGAAACATTATCCAACCTAAGCATAACTGACATTGTCCTCTCCTGGTTCTCCTCCTATCTCTCTGGTCACTCATTTTCAATCTCTTCTGTGGGCTCCTCCTCTACCTCCCACAACTATGGGGGTCCCTCAAAGTTCAGTTCTATGTTCCCTTCTATTCCCCACCTACACCCACTCCCTTGGAGAACTCATTCGTGCCCATGGCTTCCACTACGGCTTCTATGTGGATGATTTCCAAATCTACATATCCAACCCTGATCTCTCCCTCTCTGTAGTCTTGCATTTCCTTCTGCCATCAAGACATCTCTACCTGAATGTCCAGCCATCACCTCAAACTTAACATGTCAGAAATAAAACTCCTAATCTTCTCACCCAAGCCCTGTCCTTCTGCTGACTTTCCCATTACTGTAGACAGCATCACTGTTTTTCTTTTCTCACAAACCCATAACCTTAATATTACCCTTGACTCCTCTCTCTTGTTCAACCAACATATTCAGGCTATCACTATATCCTGTTAGTTCTACTTCCACACATTGAGAAAATCCATCCATTCCTCTCCATCCAAACTGCTACCAACGTTAAACCAAGCACTTATCTTATCCCACCTTGATTACTGAATCAATCTCCTTGCTGACTTCTCTGCCTTCTGGCTTTCCTCACTCCATTCCATACTTCATTCTACTGCCAGATCATTTTCCTAGAAAAACGTTCAGGCTACATTTCCGTACAACTCAAGAAGCTCCAATACATCCACCTCTGCAACAAACAGAAACTCCTTACTATCGTCTTTAAAGCACTTGATCACCTTGCCCCATTCCAGCTGGCCTCGCTACTCTCTTTTTTTAAATTGGTATTTGTTACACACTTCCTGTGTGCCAGACACTGTACTCTCCTACTACAACCCAGCCTACACACTTTGTTCCTCTGATGACATCCTGCTCTCTGTACCTCAATACCATCCTTCTTGCTGCTGACCTCCCACATACGTCCTGTCTTGGGCCTGGAATGTCATATCTGACCAACAATTAATCTCTCCCCGCCCTTCAAAGCCTTATTGAAGGAACCTCTCCTCCAAGAGGCTTCCCTGACCAAGCCCTCCTTTACTCTTCTCCTCCCTCCTGTGTCACCCTGATTTGCCCCCTTTATTCGGATCCATCCCAGACCCATAACAATTCTGTACAAACCCAGAATTTATTTATTGGTATTAAATTCTGTCTCCCCCATTACATTGTAACATCATTTTGGGCAGGAAATGTGTCTACTATATTGTTATTTTGTACTCTCCCAGTGAATTAGTACAATGCCCTGCACACAATACTAAGTGCTCAATAAATACGATTGATTGGTTGATTGACTGATTTCAGGAATGTTTGCCTTCTCCTCTGCACAAAATGTTGAGTTTCCACAGGTCACTTGTTGTTTACATTTTGAATTAACGTTGTCATTCTTCTTGATCCATTTGAGATAATTCGAAGTTAAGATTGTTAACTTTTGGAATAATAGTGGAATCAAGAATCCCAATTTAACCAAGATTGCCTTAAGATTGCTATGTTTGCTAAAGGGTTTTCACTTGCTCTGAAAGGGAATAAGAATATCAAGGAAGTCTTCATCAACCAAATGTTGCATGTAAAATATGTGAAGATAAAAGCTAATCTTTTATCCAATAAAAGATAAGAAAAGCTAATCTTTAACTAATAAAAGCTAAAGTTTCAATGTTTCCATGACAGAGCAGCATATCTTTTCACTATGGCACATCATTCAGGCTAAATCTTTGAAAACAATATGGCAGGCAGCATTCTCAAATATCTATGGGACAGTCTCTCTCTCATAATGAATTACTTGATCTCCTAATCTCGCAAACAGGAAGACAAACCTGAGAATAGGGAGGTGGGACTTTCGGTGAAGCTAGGTAGGTAGGAACACAAGATGATCATAGGAGCAAGCATGGTTTCCTCCAAAACTGAAGTGCATGTGCTTGAACCTGGAGCTGACCCCCTTGGCCCTCCAGGCTGGTCAAGGAAAGCAACAACTCCTACTATGGACATTTGGGTAGCCCAGCCTCTACTCCTCCCACCCCATCTCTGCCTTCTCATCCCACTCATTGCCTCTGTACCCTGAGGAGCAGGAGTACCTGCAGGCACGGAGAAGGGTTGCCTCGGGCTCCAAACCCTTCCTGGAGCAGAAGCAGTGGCGATGGGCATGGGAAAGGATATTGATTTTGATTTTTCAGAAACATTCTGTCAATCTCTCAGTTTCTGTATTCCACTGTGGTCTCACAATTACCTGGGAGCAGGGGAATTTTACTAAACTCCAGCACCCCCCACACCATCTGCTGAGATGTGGTAGCACTGATTCTAAACCCCTCCTGAAACAGAGACAAAGGAGTTGGGGACTGGGATGGGGAAGGATACACATTCTCTCCTTCTCTAAAAAAGTTTTAACAAAACATCACATCCTGTCAGCAGGAAGATCCTGGATCCAAACTCCAGCCAGATACTAATTTCAATATTTCAGAAGCATTCTCTCCACCTGTCTGTCTCTAATAAAGTTGAAATAAAATTTCAGATCCTGCCAGCGAGGAACAATTTTAATAAAAGGGGCTCGACATGAATAACGAAAGAAAATGGCATCTCATATAATGGTGTGGTAAATTAAATCCTTTAGCTGAGTTTAGGAAGACTAGAGAGAGGCACAAGGGATTGCGGGCCATAATCCAGTCAGATATAGTTTAGTCTGCATCCCTCCTGTATACCCTTTTCAATCAATCAATTAATTGTGTTCACTGCACATTTTCTGTGAGTGGACCACTATACTAAGTGCTTGGGAGAGAATAATACAAGAATTAGTAGACACAATCACTGCTCACAAGGAGTTTACACTCAAAGTATTTGAAAATTAAACTATTTCTATCCATTTTTAAGGACTCACTAATTCCCTCCCTACAGAATCATATTGATTTAAACCCCAAAATCCATACCCTACCTTATTTTGCCTTCTAGGAGAAATCATTCACAGATCACAGCCTCTAGATAGGACCAGTCAAGCTTAGGACGAATTGTTCGCTCCTCCCCAATAGAAGCCTCAGGGCTGATCTTGAAAAGGAATGCAAATTCGAGGCTATGTTAGGGTAAGGGTTACTTGCCCAATCCAAGCAAAGACAGAAAGGTCCAATAGGGGATTTGGTGAAACATCTTTTGTGGGAGTTGAGGGCACAAACTATGAGTTTTGGAGGCAGAGAGACCAAAGATCATGACATTAGAATGGTGAGAGGGGAATTTGGGAAGAAGAATTGTCCAGGTGGGGGCCAGGTGAGGGAACATGAAGTCCAAGGGGAGGGCAATCATTACAATAGTTGCAATAATTGCAATACAGAGAAGTAGGAAGTTATGTGGCATGGTGAAAAAAACACGGGACTGGTAGGCAGAGGACCTGAGTTCTAATTTCAGCTCTGCCACATGTCAGCTGTGGGACCTTGGGGAGTCACTAAACTTCTCTGTGCCTCAGTTATCTGTAATATGAGGATTAAGAAAGTGAGCCTTGGGTGGGGCAGGGACTAAGGGACTAAATCCAATTCAATTATCTTGTACCTACTCCAGCTTTTAGTACATGGCCTGTTATATAATAAGTGTTTAACAGCTCCTAATCTGTGAGTTAAGACCTTGTCTACCCACTCCTCAAAATACTCCAACTCCATCCAACTCCACGTCACCTACCTTCAATGCCTTCTTAAAATATCTTCTCCACGAGGCCTTCATCAATTAAGCTCTCATTTCCCCTATTCACCCTCCCTTCTGCATTGCCTATGCACTTGAATTTGAAACCCTAAAATACTTGATAGTCATCCGATCTCTGTTCCTTAGCACCTAGGTTCATATTCTTACTTTCTGCCACAACTCCTTTCTGTAATTTATTTTATCGTCTGCCTCCACCTTTAGACTGCCAGTCAATTGTGACTGGGGAATGCGTCAACTACCTCCACTGTATTGTAGTCTTCCAAGCACTTAGTACAGTGCTCTGCACATGGTAATTGCTCAATAAATACCAATGGGAAAAAATAACATTGATTGATAGGATTGATTAATTACCATGGGTGACCCCAAGTCTTTGTTCCAAGCCTTCCACTCTTCTATTTTACCCCACACTCTTAGGAAGCTCATCTGCTCCCATAGCTTCAATTACCTCCTGCATGAAGATGACTCTTAAATCTATCTTTGTGGCATAGACCTCTCAACGGTCTGCAATCCTGCATCTCCTCTTGCTTCCAAGACATTTCCCCTTGGCTATACTGCCAGCACTTCTCACACTCTACATCATCTTCTTCTACATCTTCTAGATTGTGAGCCCACTGTTGGGTAGGGACTGTCTCTATATGTTGCCAACTTGTACTTCCCAAGCACTTAGTACAGTGCTCTGCACACTGTAAGTGCTCAATAAATACTGGTCACTACGAGTGACCAGTCAGAGGATAGAGGACAGAGTTGTGAGCAAAGGTATCACAAGACCCTTGTAGGGTCAAAGGAAGAAGGACTCAAAAGGGACAAGTCGCCAGAGCAGAAAGGCAGGAAAGTGGCTGTCCGCCCTTTCACCGCGGTGGGGTATGAGTGATGAACAGCCCCAATCCCATATCCCACTGCAGCCTTTATTACAGCTTCAACCAATCAGACTCAATGAGAAGTGTAACAATCTAACAGCAACGTCCTGTTTACTTGGTTTGATGATCAGGAACTTCTGATTAGTATGTCGTGTCTTCTGGGCCCAGTACTGATAAGAGGTATTCCTTTGTCAAAATGGAGCCACTTAGGCCAAGTCCCTTGAGCAAAATGGAGTTATCTAGTCTAAGAGTTCCTAATAAACTCCCCCCTTTGATCCTGAGGGTCATCCATGACCAGTGGGTTTAAACTGTGAGTGGTGAATCCAAGAGGGGCTTTCTGCTACTCGACTGCCCGATTCACCATGTAAAGACAAACAAATACTGCTTCCCCGAGTGACTGGGATTATTAAAAAGGCACTAGTCAAATTGATTCAAGTAATGCTTACTGCTGAGCGGGAATCCACTGATGTTTACGTTGGGACTTAGGGACGATAGCATGTAAAGGAGCCATCTAAGCACCTGTAGATCCTGCACGATCCGGTAGGGTTTGGTGGTTTCCTGGCTTTCTTACAGGCAGTACTGGCGTATTGCAAGGGGAATGGCATTCCAGAAGATACCCTGTGCAAGAAAATGCTGAACTGTAGGTTCGAGGCCCAAACGTCTTTCTGGGGGACATAGGCTAGGTGCCGGATACAAGAGACTGGTCTGTCGGGCAAAACTGATACTCGAAACGGTTCCACCACCCCCACAGGGAGGCCGACATCAGTCGACCCCTGACTTCAAAGGTCAGAGGGTAAACTCTTTAAATCTTCACTTAATTCCTCACCACTTTCAACATCAGCCTCTTCTAGAAGGCATTGGGCAATCGGCTATGGTTTTACCTAACATGCCTCCACTTATCAAAGATAATTCTTGGGGTACACCACTGATAGTGGCCCGATGTTTACACAGCAAATCCCTTCCAAGTAAGGGGTGAAAGGTGTTGTGAAAGGAATGATCAGCAATGATCAAGCACTTAGTACAGTGCTCTGCACACAGTAAGCGCTCAATAAATATGATGAATGAATGATCAGGAAAGGATAATGAAATCGAATCCCTTCGATACAAACCTGCAAGGGTTGTGTTGTAGCACCCCGTTTGGACCCTTGCCCCTCCCATCCCACAATCATTTATCCGAATCTCATCCTTTGCCCCAGGGGGGAATTCGGGGATCGCCCACCAGGAGACTCCTGTATTAGGTAAATACCTATAGGACTTAGGATTTACCACTACCACCTCTTGCATAAGGGTTTGAGGAATCAAAGAAAAATTCAGAGGGGCCATATCATATGGTTCATACACTCTTCGTCCTCAAGCCCCAAATAGGGGACATCTACCCCGATCCACAACTAGGATTTTTCTTCTATATCGGGGTACTCTGAGAGATAATTTTCCTATTCATTGGGGGCCCCTCAGGATCCTATCGGCTCAAAATCAGGTCCATTTGTTCCTGGGACACGGGGGTTGTGGAGCCCTCAGGACCTTTGTTCATGTTTTGCTGGGGGTGGTCTTGGATAAACCGGGTGTTTCCTTCGAGGGCAAATCTCGGTTCAAAATGGCCCTCCTGATTACAGAGGAAACACTGACGTGCATCTGATGAATTTCCTTTGGGGTCCCCGGATCTGACCACGAACACATTGACGTGTTGATCCTTTTTTAGGCCATGAACATGGTGAGCAATAGTTCTCAATTCAGCTCATAGGTTTTGGCCTGCCATCCGGACAATATTTAGCAAAGTAATCCCAATAAAATCCTTGCTGGAACAAGGCAGCTACAAGAGCATGCCTAATTGAGAATCGGGCAAAACCGATACTCGAAACGGTTTCTGCACCCCACGGAGGCCGACATCAGCGGCCCCGACTTTAAAAGGTCAGAGGGATAAACTCTTTAAATATTCACCTAATTCCTCCCCCTTTCAACACCGGCCTCTTCTAGAAGGCATTGGGCAATCAGATCTGGTTTACCTAACATGCCTCCAATTATCAAAGATAATCCTTGGGTACACACTTGAGTAGTGGCCCGATGTTTACACAGAAAATCCCTTCCAAGTAAGGGTGAAGGTGTAGCTGAACAAGGCAGCTACAAGAAGCACGCCTATAATAATAATAAGAATAATAATGATAACTTTTGTTTAAGCGCTTACTATGTGCAAAGCGCTGTTCTAAGTGCTGGGGAGGATACAAGGTGATCAGGTTGTCCCACGTGGGGCTCACAGAACTTACCCCATTTCACAGATGAGGTAATTGAGGCACAGAGAGGTTAAGTGACTTGCCCAAGGTCACACAGCTGACAATTGGTGGAGCCGGGGATTTGAATTTTTATGGGGCCTCTGACTCCCAAGCCCGTGCTTTTTCCATTTAGGAACACTTCCTATCCCTACCCCTCCTCGAGATTAAGATGAACCATGGTCTCTCCTGCCTCCAAGAGGCGCTAGTAGAATTCATTATGACTTTTTCCTTCCCTCTGTATCAGTCCCTGGAACATATCCCAATCTGGGGTTTTTGTCCCCCACTTCCCACATTCATTCATCATTCATTCGTTCATTCATATTTATTAAGCACTTACTGTGTGCAAAAGCACTGGACTAAGCGCTTGGTAAGTACAAGTTGGCAACATATAGAGACAGTCCTACCCAACAACGGGCTCACAGTCTAGAAGGGGGGAGACAGACAACAACAACAAAAAAACATGTAGACAGGTGTCAAAGTCGTCAGATCTAATAGAATTAAAGCTATGTGCACATCATTAACAAAATAAATAGATATAGTGAATATATACAAGTAAAATAAATAGAGTAATAAATCTGTACAAACATGTATACAAATGCTGTGGGGAGGGGAAGGAGGTAGGGTGGGGGGATGGAGAGGAGGAGAGAAAAAGGGGGTTCAGTCTGGGAAGGCCTCTTGGAGGAAGTGAGCTCTCAGTAGGGCTTTGAAAGGAGGAAGAGAGCTAGCTTGACAGAATGTGTAGAGGGAGGGCATTCCAGGCCAGATGAAGGACGTGGGCCAGGGATCGACGGCAGGGACAGGCAAGAACGAGGTACAAGTGGGGAGGGTTAGCGGCAGAGGAGTGGAGGGTGCGGGCTGGGCTGTAGAAGGAGAGAAAGGAAGTGAGATAAGAGGGTGAGAGGTGACGGAGAGCCTTGAAGCCAAAAGATAAGGAGTTTTTGCCTTGATTCGTAGGTTGACATGCAGCCACTGGAGATTTCTGAGGAGGGGAGTAACATGCCAGAGCGTTTCTGCACAACGATGATCCGGGAAGCAGAGTGAAGAAGTGGGGAGGAGACAGGAGATGGGAGATCAGACAGGAAGATGATGTAGTAATCCAGTCGGGATTGGATTACAACCAATAGAAGTCTAATGGGCCTGATCGAGTCAGGCCAGTCACCTGGTCCATATTCCGATACCATCCCGGATCATTAAGGGGCCAGGCCACATTGGTTCCATCTCTCATTCTCCAGTTTAACAGTCTGGGCTTGGACCTGTGCCCTTTCATCGCAGTGAAGAATAATTCTAACAGGTCAACCAGATCTGTCCACGTAGGCTGGTGTGTATGAAAATTCCAGCCAACCATTGTTCTACCTACCACGGATCTGTTTGAAAAAGGGGTATATTTTTGTTGCCACAAGATCAGAGTCTGGGAGCCAAAGGGAAAGAGCAAGGGCTTTGAAATCAGAGGTCATGGGTTCGAATCCCAGCTCCCGGCACGTGTCTACTGTGTGACCTTGGGTAAGTCACTTAACTTCTCTGAGCCTCAATTACATGGAAGCCCCGGGGTTTGGGAGTCAGAGGACCTGGTTTCTAATCCCGGCTCCACCACTTATTTCCTAGGCAAAACACTAGGTTTGGTTGACCATGCTTCGTTCAATCATGTTTATTTGAGCGCTAACTGTGTGCAGTACTAAGTGCTTGGAAAGTACAATTCAGCAATCCCTGCCCTCAAGTTGTCTATAGTCTCCGCCACCTTTGGGGCAAGTCACTTCACTTCTCTGTGCTCAGTCACCTCATCTGTAAAATGGGGATTATCTGTAAAATAGGGATTAGACTGTGAGCCCCACGTGGGACAAGTTGATCACCTTGTATCCCCCCAGCGCTTAGAACAGTGTTTTTGCTTAGGCAAATGCCATTATTATTATTAATATTATTATTATTAAAGGGAAACATGTTGTCTAACGGGAACCAATACCGGTCCTTCAGCCCCCTGGCTCTGATGATAAGTAACATGTCCTGGAGCCAACACCCCAGGGAATAATGAAGGGGTAATGACAGGAACCTCCCGTGGTGAGAATACGGTGGAGGGACCTCTCCTGGGGTGTCTGTGTAATAGGATGTGCACTTGGGCCTCGGACTGAGGTCTATTAATTATTTTCTTCCTTCTTCTGGGCCCTGGCAGAGCTGTCAGAATGGTAATAGCCCAGCAATGACAATAACAAATCGTAATCGGATTTGATCTTCACTATTATCTCTTTTTAATTTTTGTTATAACTTGAGGGGTCAAACGTCCTCCTTCGGGACAGAACATATTGCCCGAGGCAACCTTTTAATTGTAACCAAGACTTATGACACCATACTAATTGATTCTTGGACATTCCCTTTTTTAGAGGTAGATGTCCTGGTCCAGAATTATAGAGGGTATTTACACAGCCATTAGGTTTTGAGGAGCAATTACCCCAAAGTAAATTTTCCTGGGTCATCACCCACTTTCCCCCCTCTTATACTGGGGTCCTCCCTTTCCCCGGGAGATCTCCATCCCTATTCCGCGGCTATCCCCCCTCTTTACAGGGAGATCCTATCCCTGCTCTGGGACTCCTAATTGTCGGTTTTATATCCGGACCTTTCCTGGGTAATTCCAGTTCTCCCTTTATGGTGGGTGAAGAACTCGGAAAGGATCTCCCTCTCCCCCTATAGACGGAGGGTGTTATTCACTTGGGCCGGCTTGACAGGAGAGGCGTATTCGCTGGATCCTTCCAACGGGCTTGGCTTCCGACCTTCCTACAGTGGGTCCCTTCATCGTTGCCAAAAATTGTTGGAAATGCAAAGTCCCGACTAGTCTGTTCAAAAAACTCCAGTGGCTACGATCAATCTGCACATCAGGCAGAAACTCCTCACTCCTCGGCTTCAAGGCTCTCCATCACCTCGACCCCTCCTACCTCACCTCCCTTCTTTCCTTCTACAGCCCAGCCCACACCCTCCACTCCTCTGCCACAAACCTCCTCACTGTGACCTCGTTCTTGCCTGTCCCACCATCGACCCCCAGCCCACGTCCTTTCCCCTGGCCTGGAATGCCCGCCCTCTGCACATCCGCCAAGCCATCTCTCTTCCTCCCTTCAAAGCCCTACTGAGAGCTCACCTCTTCCAGGAGGCCTTCCTAGATTGCACCCCCTCCTTCCTCTTCCCCTCCTCCCCGCTCCCCATCCCCCCCGCCTTACCTCCTTCCCCTCCCACAGAACCTATATATATATATATATATTTGTACATATTTTTCCTCTATTTTACATTGTACATATTTACTATTCTATTTATTTTATTTTGTTTAATATGTTTTGCTTTGTTGTCTGTCTCCCCCTTCTAAGACTGTGGGAGCCCGTTGTTGGGCAGGGACCGTCTCTATATGTTGCTATCTTGTACTTCCCAAGCGCGTAGTACAAGTGCTCTGCATACAGTAAGCGCTCAATAAATACGATTGAATGAATGAATTAAATTAATGAATTAATGTCCTCCTGGCCCTCGTTTTAGGTGTCTCGCTGCAGCCACAGTAGGCGTCTCAGTACATTTCTTAGATAGTTTTTTGCCACATCCCAGGGGCAGCTCCTTTCCCCTTTTTATTCACTAATGGCAGCTGTTTCAGGGAGAGTTGCAGCGAGAGTCCTGATTCACTGCTCCGAGTGCCTGCTGTCTCAAGGTCAAGGGATAAAGCCAGGAGGGACGGCTACTCCTCCATCTGCGCCTTCACCTCAGGCAGTCTTTAATAATAATAATAATAATGGCATTTGTTAAGCGCTAATTATGTGCCATGCACTGTTCTAAGCCCTGGGGAATACAAGATAATCAGGTTGTCCCACATGGTCTCACGTATTAATGCCCATTTCACAGATGAGGGTAACTGAGGCACAGAGAACTGAAGTGACTTTCCCAAAGTCACAAGCTGGACAAGGTGGTGGATACAGGATTAGAAACCCATGACCTCTGACTCCTAAATCCATGCTCTTTTCCACTGGGCCACGCTGCTTCTATAAGCAAACCCGCAGTCTTTCTCCTGGCCTACAGCAAGCACTTCAGCCCCCTCCTCAAGCTTCTCAGCAAGACAATTCATTCATTCATTCATCATTCATTCATTCATTCATTCAACAGTATTTATTGATTGAGCTCTTATTGTGTGCAGGAGCCCTGTACTAAGCACTCGGGAAGTACAAGGTTGGCAACATATCGAGATGGTCCCTATCCCACAACGGGCTCACAGTCTAGAAGGGGGGGAGACAGACAACAAAATTCAGCTTCTCCTCAAATTCCTCCCTTGATATTATTTGCTCACCGGGTTTCAAAGAACAGTCTCTTATGAAATGGCTTCTTCGTTACAACAAGGATTCGCTCTCACTAACCACAGTTATTACCATTATTTTCAACGTTATTATTATTATTATTATTATTATTATATCACCATCGGTGGGAAGGGGAGGCTGGGACCCTATGGTCCTCTGGGGGATGGGCCTGCTGGCCCTGTTGACCCTTGGTGTCTCCACCACACGTCCGACGGGCATGGCACCTGAGGAGACTCCGGGGCATGGGAACAGCCCCCATTAAGTGACCCTTGGTGACGTCGGCGGGCCCCCGTGAAGTCACCTTTGGTGACGTCACCGTTGAGCAATCAGCTGGGACGAGGTGGGCCGGAATGGATCTGGGGCAGGCAGCCGGTGGGGGAAGGATGTGTCTGGGGCAGGGGGTCCTGCCCTCCCTTCCTGCCCCACCCCAGAGGGACCCCTGTCGTCGGGGAAGCCCCCCAGCTCCCCTCCAAAACACACACACACCACACACACACACACACACACACACACACACACACACACACACTCCTGGGCAGCGAAGCCTCTCAGGCGGTGCCTTCAGACACGAGCCTCTGCCATCAACCGCTCAGCCCCAGCTCGTCCCGCCCAGGAACAGCCCTATTCCTTCTTCTCTGGGAGGGGGGGCTGGGCAAGGGGACGGGATGGGAGGGGAGTTGGGGGCGGGAACTCAGGGTGCCCGCATGATTGGCTGCTCCCTGTTGGCTCGCTCCACCCCCCCTCCCCCCGGGCCAGGCCACTCCGCTCTCCACCGCTGATTGACGGGGCAGGAGAGAGAGAGAGAGAGAGAGAGAGAGAGAGAGAGAGTGAGTGAGAGAGAGAGAGAGTGGGTGTGTGTGTGTGTGGTGTGTGTGTGTGTGTGTGTGCTGGCCCCGCCCCCCTCCCGCGGGCTGACCCCGCCCCACACAGGGCCACCGCCCCTGTAGCATTCGGCACAGTCGTGAATGTTTGCCATTTTGAATGATCAAATTGAGGCCATCGGGGAGGGGACTTGGACTTCTCTGACCCTCCCCACGTGTCCCTCCCCCCACCTGATTCCCCCCCTCAGCCATCTGACTCCCCTCAGTCTGATTTTACCCCTTTTGATTCTCCCCTTGTCTGACTCGTCCCCTTGTCTGACTCACCCCTTTTTGACTGTCTCCATTGGGCAGCCCCGTATCTGACCCTCCCCGACCTGACTCGCCCCCTTTCTGACTCTGCCCTCACCATCCTTTCAGCTGGGCCTAACCCTCCCTTGAGGCTGACTCTCCCTAGGATCCTCTGTCAGTGGAGGGGGGGCTGGAGGGATGGGGAAAGCACTTAGTACAATGGTATGTACCTGTAAACGCTCAGTAAAGGGCTCGCTGGTTTGGTTAAAGGGGGAGGATCGGCAAGCAAGGCCCCATCCCTTACTTGGTTTTTCCTACCTCGCTCTGTTTTGTTTGATGTTTTTTTCTTATTGGTAATTAGTTAAGCACTTTCTATATGCCAGGCACTGTACTCAAAGCTCGGGCAGATTCAAGCCAATCAGGTTAGACACAGTCCATGTCCCATACGGAGCTCACAGTCTTGATCCCCAGCCGGCCTCCATTTTCCTCCTACCTCCACTTCATCCAACCATCCTTTCACCATCCTCTCCCTCCTAGGAGGGTCTTTGAGTCCTCAGGCCAGGTAATACACCCGGTGTGGAAATCCCGGCAATATGCCTATGATTAGCTATACAGGATTCAAATGTAGGTAGGCACACAGGGACAAGGTGCTCCATCTTTCCCCCTAAGAATGATCCAGAATGACAAGAAGATCAGTGCGGGTCCATGTCCCTTGGACCTCTGGGGGATTTAAGGGCCCTGGTGAAAGAATGCCCTAGTATAAAAGAAAAGCCAGCAATGTTTAAGAAGGAACTTGCTCCTGTAATTCAGTGGCCTACTGGCCTCATGGGCTAATATAAAACCAGCTATTAGGGATCAAGAATTTCTCTTGGACATTTGAAAACAGTTATTCGAGGGGTCAGACTGGCCACAGGACCAAGGACAAATCATACAGACCTGGAGTGTGATCGTGAGAAAGCTGTTAGGAACAATCACTATAGTCTGTCAGCCTAAAACTGATTGGTCAGAAATTAGTAACTGTAAGCAAGGGAAAGAAGAAAGTCCTGGGGCATATATGAAAGGAATATGCAAAATTTTCGAACAGAATTCAGGTATACGAGTCGCTAGGGGCTGTGTCCCCACAATCGTAGGGGGCCGCCTTCGTGACAAGCCTAATGCAGAATCTCCAAGTCCAGCTAGAGTTAGTGGTGTGTGTGTGTGTTGTGTGTGTGTGTTGTGCGCGCGCACGCGCACATGTGTGTTCTGTCAGGCAGGAATCCCTTGAGAAATTAGTAGAACGAGCCAAACACTTGTGCCACCAACCAGGAACAAAAGAAGAACAGTTAGAAGCCAAGCTGTTGACCCTACAGTTTCAGGCCCCATCATCCAGAGAAGAGGTAAGGCTCTGAACAGACCCAGCAGATGGCCTCGTGAGGTGTGCCAATCTGTCTCTGCCTCAGACAAAAGGCCCCTAAGGGGGGCTTGCTTTTACTGTGGCCAAGAGAGCCATTGGAAAAATCAATGCCCCTTAACCCAACAAAATCTAGGAATATGCTCCTTTGCACTTTCCCGGAAAGTGGCACCAGGAATGAGGGTATTTGGGGCAGGGTGAGGGACTTCCTATCTTCGTTGAAATACCGGTAGCACAGACCTCTTGGGCCAGGCAGTTTAATGTAACACAGTGGGGAAAGACCCTTCCTTTCTTACTCGATACCAGAGGCCGCATGATTCTCCATTCAGCTGTCCAGCTCTCCCAGTTGTCCCCTTTTCAGGGAGCAATCTCACAACTATAGGAGCAGTTAACAAACCTGTAACTGCCTACGTTATGGAACCGATGCATCTAGGATAGGAGAGCTGGTAACACAACACCACTTCCTCCTTAGTCCAAGTAGGACTTGACCTGCTGGAGAAATTCGATTGCTTGCTACAGTACACCCAGAAGGGAGTCTTATGGATATCCCCGGCCCTTACCAAGAGATATCACTTTTCTCTGTGCTACCTATTGAGGAAGAAGATACATTCAGATTAGAGTCCTGTTCTCGACGCTTTACCTTCTTTCTCTGTGGTCAAGCCATACTAACAAGGTAGGTTCAGCCATCACCATGCCCCTGGTAAAGGTAAAATTTATACCCTCAACAATCTCGTTTCCTCAAAAAACCCAAAACCCTAACTTCTCCTAGCAAGAGCAGGGCATAGCTACAGGACCTCATAGGAGTTAGCTTTTGTGGTCCCCTCATCAAATCTTACAGTGCTCTGCACACAGTAAGTGCTCAATAAATACGACTGACTGAATGAATGAATATCCCCAGCCGTTTTGAAGGTGCTTCACCCTTCAAGCCCGGCACAAACTGGTTCTTTTCTTGGATGAACGGGTTAGTGCTGCCAGTGGATTCTGTCCTATTCTGAAAGGGGCCCAAGCCACTGCAGGCCCTCGCTACTGGCCCCCAGGAGCCATTCTCGTGGGCGGCCAAGGCTGAAGTCTCTTTTACAGATTCGAAGCGAGGTCCTCTCTTTGGTCCCTGTTTTGGTGATCACCTATCATTCTAGGCCAGTCACCCTGTTTTTGTGCACAATGACAGACCTGTGCACAGGCTGTGCATACCCAGAAACATGGAGATTCCCCAACCGACCACTTGGTTATTATAGCTCCATCTTTGACCCGATGAAGGCAACCTTTCCCACCATGTCTCTGTGCGGTAACGGCAGCCCTCCCGAACAGTGGAAAGCCACTGAGGACCTAGTACTGGGACATCTGCTCCTAAGTCTCTGTCTCCCATGCTGTACGGCACTTCTCTTGATGTTCATGCACCCAGGTCTTTTTTACAGCTAGGCAGACTAAGTAGGAGATATTCTCCTCCTGAGCTCCCCAACTTGAACCATGACGCATTTTTACTTCTCTAAATACCGCCACCCCTGTATCCAAGCAAAGATGAGGGAGGGGGAATCTCAATGCTACTGAGGCTACCATTAATCCTTAATAAGACTGCACCCAGATTTACAGACCAGCCTTGCTGAACCCTGAACTCTTGTTTTTCGCGTGATGGCTCTTAACTTCAGGATGATCAAGGGGCAACTCAGGTTCAGGCTAAGCAGTCTGGCTCTGAGCCTGCTTTGTCTGGAATACCTGGCTCCTGTCTCCTTTTTATTCTGCAGAACAGGCTGAGTTAGCTGCTCTTACTTGTGCCTGTGTTCTGGCCTCCAGACAGAGCCCACTAATCTATACTGCATCCCGTATGCCTTTGGGGTTGTGGCATTGATTTTGGTTCCCTCTTGCAACAGTGAGGTTTCCCCATGGCTGTTGGGAACCCCTAACCAAATCAGTCATTCATTCATTCATTCCATCATATTGATTGAGCGCTTACTATGTACAGAGTACTGTACTAAGCGCTTGGGAAGTACAAGTTTGGTAACATATAGAGACGGGCCCTACCCAACAGTGGGGCTCAAGGCAATCTTCTACATGAATCTCTTGCTGTGGTGAAATGTGTGGCACATAACTTCTCTCCCAACCTGGCCCACTGGTTGGGTAGGGACCGTCTCTATACGTTGCCAACTTTGTACTTCCCAATGGCTTAGTACAGTGTTCTGCACACAGTAAGCGCTCTCAATAAATATGATTAATGAATGAATGAACCTCATGTCCAAGGGTAATGCCTGTACAGATGCCGCTGCACGAGTGGAGGCTCTACAATCCTCACAATATCCTGATACCACAAACTTAGTGTCTGTCCCCTCTATTCCCTGAACCTCCCTCCACAATTTGCTTTCACTTCAGAAAATGGGACTCTCCGGGGGAGGGTAAAAATCCTGGTTAACACTTAACGGTTAGCAAACTCCCTCAGAACTTTGGATGAGTCCCCAAGCACCTTCGTGTTGCATCCCCCATGCTGTATTGCCTTTCCTTGTCCTACTGGCACATGGCCCATGCCCATATTGGCAAAAGGTAGGTGATGGACTCTAAGTACGAGGCTCTGGGTTGCAAGCAAGATAGTGCATCTAACTAGCCAGTATGTCTCAAGATGCACTCATATATTCGACTACATAATGTAGGGAAAATCACCAAGATTCTCTGTGTAGCACACCCAACCCCTTGGAGGCCCTCTATTAACGTTCAGTTGATTTTATTCAAATGCCTACGGTGATGGGTTTTTGGGATTTGTTATGGTGATAATAGATACCATTTCAAGATGGTTTGAGGCATTCTCCTGGTGGACAGGCAGACAGCAAGACAGTAGCAAATTTGTTTTTAAGGACTTTATACCGTAATTCAGGTGGCCTGCCAGTATCATTAGTGACTATTGGGACTCATTTTACTGGACAAATAGCTGGAGAATAAACTGTTAAGAACTAGGCATAAAACTGCATTTCCATTGTCCTTATGACCCACAGTCCTACAGGACAAGTAACGATACAAGGGGACGCTGAATGATGATAAGCAAAACTATGTTCTGAAACTGGATTGAGAATGGCCGGAATGCCTTCCCCCTTGGCCCTCTTTGCTCTACAAAACATGCTTAATGGAAAGACTGGCTTGCACCCACACGACGTCGGATGGGGAGGCCTATGCACCTCTCTACCATCCTCTCCTGTGACTGGGGAAAGATGGGCTATAACCCTTACCGATGATGCCTTATTGGACTATTGTATGCTGGTAAATGACTTCCTTAAGCCCTTACATTCACAGGTAGAACAAGCACTGCCAAAGCCAGACCCAAACCAGAGCCACAGACTCAAACCAGACAATTGGATACTGTTAAGTTCATTCCACGGAAAAATGCCCTTGAGCACAGCGGAAGGGGACCTTATCAGTTGCTGCTAACTACAGAAACTGCAGTAAAGTGTCGGGGGACAGCGGACCTGGATCCACGCATCCCCCCTTAAGCAGATTCCAGTGCTATCAGAAGAGGACCCTGAGGGTCATATGAACTTGTGAATAACAGCGAACCCTCTGAGAAACTGCAGAATTATTTGGGATATTGATATCCAGCAGGGACTCTTGACTTTGGGCTAGCACTATTCCTTGGTTTCTGTAATGTCCTCATGACTCTTAATTAGTGGGCACAGTCATTGGTTTGGTCGACTATACGTATATGATGGGGAGAAGTATGCATCTGCCTGGTCCAAAATTACTCACTCCCACTCATGAGCGGTTTTGGCTCAATGGCATCCAAATTTTTTTCCACATAATCAATCAATCAATCAATCAATCAATCGTATTTATTGAGCGCTTACTATGTGCAGAGCACTGTACTAAGCGCTTGGGAAGTACAAATTGGCAACACATAGAGACGGTCCCTACCCAACAGTGGGCTCACAGTCCTAAAAGGGGGAGACAGAGAACAGAACCAAACATACCAACAAAATAAAATAAATAGGATAGAAATGTACAAGTAAAATAAATAAATAAATAGAGTAATAAATATGTACAACCATATAATACATATATACAGGTGCTGTGGGGAAGGGAAGGAGGTAAGGATGGGGGGGGATGGAGAGGGGGACGAGGGGGAGAGGAAGGAAGGGGCTCAGTCTTGGGAAGGCCTCCTTGGAGGAGGTGATGCTCAGCAGAGCCTTGAAGTGAGGAAGAGATCTAGCTTGGCGAGGGGCAGAGGGAGGGCATTCCAGGCCCGGGGGATGACGTGGGCTGGGGGTCGAGGCGGGACAGGCGAGAACGAGGTACAGTGAGGAGATTAGCGGTGGAGGGAGCGGAGGTTGCGGGCTGGGCAGTAGAAGGAGAGAAGGGAGGTGAGGTAGGGAGGGGGCGAGGTGATGGAGAGCCTTGAAGCCCAGGGTGAGGAGTTTCTGCCTGATGCGCCAGATTGATTGGTAGCCACTGGAGATTTTTGAGGAGGGGAGTAATATGCCCAGAGCGTCTCTGGACAAAGATAATCCGGGCAGCAGCATGAAGTATGGTTTGAAGTGGAGAGAGACACGAGGATGGGAGATCAGAGAGAAGAGCTGTGCAATAGTCCAGACGGGATAGGATGAGAGCTTGAACGAGCAGGGTAGCAGTTTGGATGGGAGAGGAAAAGGGCGGATCTTGGCAATGTTGCGGAGCTGAGACCGGCAGGTTTTGGTGACGGCTTGGATGTGAGGGGTGAATGAGAGAGCGGAGTCGAGGATGACACCAAGGTTGCAGGCTTGTGAGACGGGAAGGATGGTAGTGCCGTCAACAGAGATGGGAAAGTCAGGGAGAGGACAAGGTTTGGGAGGGGAAGACAAGGAGCTCCGTCTTCGACATGTTGAGCTTTAGGTGGCGGGCGGACATCCAGATGGAGATGTCCTGAAGGCAGGAGGAGATGCGAGCCTGGAGGGAGGGGAGAGAGGCAGGGGCAGAGATGTAGATCTGGGTTTCATCAGCGTAGCGATGATAGTTGAAGCCGTGGGAAGCGAATGAGGTCACCAAGGGAGTGAGTGTAGATTGAGAACAGAAGGGGACCAAGCACTGAACCTTGGGGAACCCCCTCAGTAAGAGGATGGGAGGGGGAGGAGGAGCCTGCAAAAGAGACTGAGAAAGAACGACCGGAGAGATAAGAGGAGAACCAGGAGAGGACGGAGTCTGTGAAGCCAAGGTCAGATAGCGTGTTGAGGAGAAGGGGGTGGTCCACAGTGTCAAAGGCAGCTGAGAGGTCGAGGAGGATTAGGACAGAATATGAGCCGTTGGATTTGGCAAGCAGGAGGTCATTGGTGACCTGTGAGAGGGCATTTTCCGTGGAATGAAGGGGACGGAAGCCAGACTGGAGGGGGGTCGAGGAGAGAGTGTTGTTGAAGGAATTCTAGGCAGTGCGTGTAGACAACTCGTTCAAGGAGTTTGGAAAAGGAATGGTAGGAGGGATATGGGACGATAACTAGAAGTGAGGTTGGGTCAAGAGAGGGTTTTCTTTAGGATGAGGGAGAGACATGGGCATGTTTGAAGGCAGAGGGAAGGCACCAGTGGAGAGTGAGCGGTTGAAGATGGAAGTTAAGGAGGGGAGAAAGGGATGGAGCGAGAGATGTCATAAGATGAGAGGGAATGGGGTCAGAAGCACAGGTGGCCGGAGTAGGCACTTGAGAGGAGGGAGGAGAGTTCCTCTGAGGATACCGCTGGGAAGGATGGGAGTGTAGCAGAGAGTGTTGAGAGCCGGGGGGATGGAGAAAGGGGGGGAAGAGGACTTTGGGGAGGTCGGACCTGATGGATTTAATTTTGTTAATGAGAGTAGGAGGCCAGATCGTTGGGGGTGAGGGAAGGAGGAGGGGGAGGAACCGGGGGCCTGAGAAGGGAGTTGAATGTACAGAAGAGCTGGCGGGGGTGATGGGCATGGTGTCAATAAAGGGAGGAGAAATAGTTTTGCCTGGCAGAAGAGAAGGCTGAGTTAAGGCAGGAAAGGATAAACTTGAAGTGAACGCGGTTGGCATGGTGTTTAGACTTTCGCCAGCAGCGTTCAGCAGCTCGAGCATAAGAGCGAAGGAGGCGGACCAGTGCAGTGATCCAGGGCTGTGGGTTAGTGGTGCGAGAGCGGCGAAGGGAATAGGGGAGCAAGCGAGTTCTAGCTGACTAGAAAGGGTAGAGTTGAGAGCAGTAATCTGATCATCAAGACTGGGGTAGAGAGGAGAGGGCGGGCGAGGTGGGGGTGTGAGGCACTCCGAAAGATGGGTGGGGTCCAGAGAGCGGAGATCTCTGTGAGGGAGTAATACGGATTTACAGGGGAAAGGAGTGTGAGTGAGGAGGCAGGTGAGAAGATTATGATCAGAGAGAGGGATTACAGGAGTTTGGTGAGGGTGGACACAGTGCAGCGGTAGGAGATGATGAGGTCGAGGGTATGACCAAGTTGGTGAGTGGGTGAGGTGGGGTGGAGGAAGAGGTTGGCAGCGTCAAGGAGAGATAGAAGGCGGGGCAGCAGAGGAGTCGTTAGGGATATCCATGTGGATATTGAAGTCTCCGAGGATCAGAGTGGGCATGGAGAAGGAGAGAAGGAAGGTGAGGAAGGGGTCAAAGTCGTTAAAGAAGTTGGAAGTGGGGCCCGGAGGGCGGTAGATGACGGCTACAAGAATCTGGCGGGGGTGGTAGAGGCGAATAATGTGGGCTTCAAAGGAAGGGAAGGAAAGGGAAGGGGGAGGAGGGATAGTGCGAAAGCGACATTGGGGGGGCGAGAAGGAACCGACACCTCCTCCTTTTCCGGTGAGTCTGGGGGAGGTGGGAGAAGAAGAGGCCTGCACTGCAGAGAGCAGCAGAAGAGACCGTGTCGTCCGGCGACAGCCATGTTTCAGTTAGGGCGAGGAGGGAGTAGAGAACTGGAAAGGAAAAGGTCCAGGATGAAAGGGGGTCTTACTTAAAACGGAGCGGAGGTTCCAGAGGCCACACTTGGCAGCAGCTGTCGAGGGAGGGGAGGGAGGAGGAAGGGTGCGAGGCGTGGGGAGGGTTTGGATTGGGATGAGTTGGGGGGGACCTGGGCGGGAGAGTGGGAAGGGGGGGTGGCGAAGGGAAAGGAGAACTGGATGGGGTGGGGGGCGGGGAGAAGGGTAGGGGAGGGGGCCCGGGAGGGAGAAGGCCGAGGACCTGCGCTGGTACAGAGGAATCCTTGGTAAGGGGTGAGGGGGAGTGGTCTTGGTGGGTGAGAGGGATAGATAATGGGATAGAGCCACAGATGGCATAAGTGCCTTTGCCAAGTTAACAGAGCTAGTTTCTTAACCGAACAAGGCAAGGGGGGGGGGGGGGCCCTTGGCTTGTTATGCAAGAGAGTGCAGGCCTGGTAGCTCTTTAGAACCGGTATGGTGTTTTAGACATGCTGCTGCTTGCCGCTCAAGGTGAGGACTTGTGTTGTCCTTGGTACACATTGTTGTACATACATCCCTGATAACTCTCAAAGTCTTATCTTGTCTCAGTGTTATAGTACCTCTATCTTACAGGGGTGTACAGGGAAGCACGGTGAAATCTCCCATGACAGGGGAGAGGTATGGGCTCACTCTCACTTCTTGTTTCCCCAGTGTGAAGGGCTGGGCTAAGACCAAACTCCAGCTCCTAGGTTTGGGAATCCTCCTTGTCCTGATGACCTGTGTTTTTTTTTTCTGTTGTTTTCACTTTAAAGTATTGCTGTAAAGGTATGCAGGAGCCTGCTAATGCGAGTAGGCCAGAAGGGATAATTTCTGCATTGCCCTCAAGAAAGAAGAACAAAGTAACACCCAGAGATAAAGAGATCCTAAGATTCATTCAGATAGAGCCCGAAAGCTTCCTCATGGTCAAACTAAAGGGGTCTGTCCCTGCACTTTTTATGTGAAGGTAGGGATCGGATGGAGTCGAGAACATGAGGAGATAAGCTGCCTAAAATGAGCCACAGTACAGATATAACTGGAAGGGAATTTGGTACATAATTTTCTGTGGGTGATGCTAGTAAGGCATCGAAGAGGGGGAATGTGGAAACTAACTCTTAGCCTGCCTTACATTTGTTTTCAGACTCCATTGTGCACTAATCTACCCTGTTTTCCTAAATCATGCTTCAGCTCACCTTTCCCCTGTTGTCAGTTTCAGCCACATCCTGTTGTCTGTTAAGAAAATTGATGTCACACCTAACTGGTTTCTGTTGCTGTTGTAAACGCCCACCACAGACAATATCCTAGCTGCCTTTTCCACCTTTCCAGTGATGAGGTTGAGCCCGCTATGACATCAATAGACTGTCTGTCCTCACACAGATCTGTATAAAATATTGCAGTTGAAAAATCCTTAATGCTGTGTTCCTGCGACTTGATTTTTTTGGACTCAACACGTGACAATGGGACTATACTAGGCTCTGAGGTGGACAGAAGATCGTAGGGGTCCCATATTCATTCAGTCGTATTTATTGAATGTCTTACTGTGTGCAGAGCACTGTATCATAAAACACGTGGAAAGTTACAATTCAGCAACAACCACAATGGGCTCACAGTATAGGAAGGGGGTTGACAGACAACAAAAACAAGTAAACAGGCATCAATAGCATCAATGTAAATGAATAGAATTATAGATATATACATACCATTAACATAAATAAATATAATTATAAATATGTGCATGTATGCACATAGTGCTGTGGGGCTGGGAAGGGGTAGAGCAAAGGGAGTGAGTCAGGATGATGGGGAGGGGAGGAGGAGCAGAAGAAAAGCGGGCCTTAGTTTGGGAAGGACTCTTGAGGAGGTGAGCATTCAGTAGGGCTTTGAAGGGGGGGAAGTGTGATTCTTTGGCAGATTTGAGGAGGGAGTGCATTCCAGGCCACAGGTAGGGGTGTGGGCCAGGGATCGTCGGTTGGTACAGGGGAGAACGAAGCACAGTGAGAAGGTTAGCACCAGAGGAGCAAAGTATGCGGGCTGGGATGCAAAAGGAGGAAAAGGTAGGAGGGGGGCAAGGTGATTGAGGAGGCTTTGAAGCTAATAGTGAGGAGTTTCTGCTTGATATGTAGGTTCATTCATTCATTTCTATTCATTCAATCGTATATATGGAGTGCTTACTGTGTGGAGAGGCACTGTACTAAGTGCTTGGAAAGTACAATTAGGCAACAGAGACAATCCCTACCCAACAACGGGATCACAGTCTAGAAGAGCGAGATGTGGGAGGTGATTAACAGGCAACAACTGGAGATTTTTGAGCGGGGGGCGGGGGGGTAATATGCCCAGAGCTGCTTTGTAGAAAGAAAATGGGGGGCAGGCAGAGTGAAGTATTGACTGAAGTGGGGAGAGACAAGAGGTTGGGAGATCAGACCGGAAGCTTATGCAGTAACCAGTTGGGATACGCTGAGTGATTGCACTAACGTGGTAAGCGGTTTGGATGGGAGAGGAAAGAGCGGCTCTTGGAGTGGGATGTGAAGGTAAGACTGGCACGTTTGGGGCGACGGTTTGGATATGTAGAGTGAATTGAGAGAGCAGAGTCAGGGATGACACCAAGGTTGTGGGCTAGTGAGACGGGAAGGAAGGATGGTAGGGCCTTCCACAATGATGTGGAAGTCAGGGAGAGGACAGGGTTTGGGT
This sequence comes from Tachyglossus aculeatus, assembly GCF_015852505.1. NCBI lineage: Eukaryota > Metazoa > Chordata > Mammalia > Monotremata > Tachyglossidae > Tachyglossus > Tachyglossus aculeatus. The sequence goes on along the minus strand of NW_024044998.1, from coordinate 22,805 downwards.
GCGAAGATAAGGAGCTAAGTCTTGGACATGTTGAGTTTTAGGTGGTGGTGAGGACATCCAGGTGCAGATGTCCTGAATGCAGGAGAAGATGGAAGCCTGGAGGGAGGGTGAGAGAACAAAGGAGGAAATATAGATTTGGATAATCGTGCACATACAGATGATAGTTGTAGGCATGGGAGCAAATGAGTTCACCAAGGAAGTGACCTGTAGATGGAGAACAGAAGGTGGCCAAGAACTGACTCTTGAGGAATCCCTACAGTTAGGGGATGGGAGTGGAAGGAGAAGACCACGAAGGAGACTAAGAATGAACGGCAAGAGAGATAAGAGGAGAACCAGGGAGAGGATGGAGTCAGTGAAGCTAAGGTTGGATAACGTGTTGAGGAGAAGGGGATGGTCGACAGTGTCAAAGGCAGCTGAGAGGTCAAGGAGGATTAGGATGGAGTAGGAGCCATTGGATTTGGCAAGAAGAAAGTCGTTGGTGACCTTTGAGAGGGTGATTTCAGGGCGGTAGAGGGGACAGATATCTGAGGCTCACAGTCTTCCACTTGTCTGCTGTGTGACCTTTGGCAAGTGACTTCATTTCTCCTGTACCTCAGTTTACCTCATATGTAAAATGAGGATTAAGCCGGTGAGCCCCTTGCGGGACTGGGACTGTGTGAAACCCGATTTGCTTGTATCCACCCCGGCACTTAGTACAGTGCCTGGCACAAAAAGTGCTTAAAAATATCATTTTCATCATTATCATTATTATCCACACTGCACACCATCATCTTTATTTCCGAGGGTAAGGCATTGGTCAACATGGTGAACCTTGAGCCTTCGAAGGATTTCATTTAGATTAGCCCGTTCTGGAACCGATGTTGCCTGGTGGATAGACCCCAGGCCTGGGAGTCACAGGAACTGGGTTCTAATCCTGTCTCCACCACTTCTCTTCTTTATGATCTTGGGGCAAGTCACTTCAATTCTCTGTACCTCAATTCCCTCATCTGCAGAATGGGAAGTTAACCCTGTTCTCCCTCCTACCTAGACCGTGAGTCTCATGTGGGACCTGATTATCTTCTATTAACCTCTGAGCCTAGTTCAGTGCTTGGCAAGTAATAAGTGCTTAGCGAGTACCACAATAATCACTATCATTATTATAATTAGGAAAGTATTTTCACTCGTCATTTTTTTTGAAATTTAGAATCTTTTTATTTTTGGAATATGTACAATAGTTTATATTTTTCACAGCGTTGATTCAATCATTCAGTCATGATGGGTGTTTTGAGGAGATTGAGGGCTCCATTAGAAAGTATTTTATAAAACTTATCATTCTCAGGGCTGGGCTTTATGTTTCTCACCAATGAGCAGTTTAAGAGCAGGGCCCTAGTGGAAATAGAGACCGGTCCTGGATTTGGAAGTTGGAGGACCGGGCTCCCCCCAGGGAAGGCAGCAATTGGACTCGGAGTATCAGGGTCCCGACTGGGGAGCTGGTGCCCAGGGTCTTCCCAGAGCTGGACGGGGAGCCCGGAACCGGATCCCATCCTCCCCCTGGACAGATGAACAGGCAGCGAGCTACCGCACACCATTGCTGCATTTGGGAGTTTCTGGGACTCGAGGCTGCAGGGTCATTAGCGTTTGCAGCTGCAGGGGGCATTTAGGGATATTTGGCAGGCAGCGGGTCAAGCCCCCCTGAGAGAGTGCGTTGGGGGAGAGGCACAGGAGAGGTCCTCCTCAGGGGCCAAGGTGATGAGAAGCAGGCGCAGGGTGGGCGGGGGGCCGGTGACAGGACCCCGGGGTAGGGTTACCCTGGGGCCATCATTCAGAGTGACATACGGGTCCCGCAGTGACGACAGGGGAGATGAGAACATGGCTGACAAATGTTGAAGAACAGAGACAATGCCGGATGTAGTCAGTAGATGTAAAAAGATGAGGGGATGAGGACGTGGCCAACAACCGTTAAAAGGTGAGGGTGTCTGGATGTGGTTGGAGGACATATAAGGATGGGGATGATCCAGAGGTGGCCGGTAGATGTTCACAGAAGTTGATGGAGAAGTGGACAGCAGACCTTAAAGGAGGTGGACGATATCGACCCGGCCGGCAGACGTTAAAGGAACGGGGAGATACAGGCATCACCGGCAGACGTTGAAGGGTGGTGGGCAGTTCAGATGTGGCCAGCAGACGTTCAAGGACGCAATGAAGGACGTGGCCAGAAGACCTTAAAGATGGGGACGATGCAGACCTGGCCGTCAGATGTCAAAGGAGTGGGGAGATGCAGACGTGGCTGACAAACGTTGAAGAATGGGGACAATACGGATATAGCCGGTTGATGTGAAAATATGGGGCGAGGAGGACGTGGCCAGCAACAGTTAAAGGGAGAGGGTGATGCGGATGTGGCTGAAGGACATTTAAGGATGGGGGATGATCCGGAGGTGGCCGGTAGACGTTCAAGGAAGTGATGTGGACATGGCCAGCAGACCTTAAAAGATGGGGACAATGCAGACCTGGCCGGCAGATGTTAAAGGAAAGGGGGAGATACAGGCGTGGCTGGCAGAGCAATGAAATACGGGGACTATACGGCTGTCAGACGTTAATGTCGGGGGCAGTGAGGACGTGGCCAGGGATGTTAAATGTTGGGGGCGATCCGGATGTGGTCGGCCAATGTTCAATGTCAGGAGTGATGAGGTCGTGGCCAACAGAAGTTATAGGAGGGAAGGATGCAGACATGGCTGGCAGAAGCTGAAAGATGGGGGTGATCCGGGACATGGCCAGCGGGCATTAAAGGGATGCGGGTGATTAAGACGTGGGCGGCAGATATTAAAGAACCGGGCAATGTGAATAATTATGCCTGATGTTAAAAGCCTGGGGCGAGGTGGACATGGCTTGACAGATGTTAAGTGATAGGGACGATGACGACCATTTCCTGCTTCGTGTTAACGGCCAGGGCAACGTGGACTTTCCTGGCTCACGTTAAGGATGGAGACGATGAGGATGTGGCTAGCGACATTAATGGACTGGAGTGACGTTGGCCCGATGATTTCAAAGGAGAGGAGAGATGCAGACCTGACTCGTGGTAGGTTATATTGAGAGGAGCATTTTTGCCAGATCCAGAGGCCAGATTCCTGGGGGAGAGGGAACAGCCAGGCTTCCTATTGCTTACGTTGTGAGGCATGAGGATCTTCCCGCTCACCCCAACCGACGCGCGGGGGCCGACTCACGACGCAAAGAACTGCGATTCACGAGGGGGGGGGTCAGGGGAGATTTTATTCCCAGTTTTAAGTCTCTAATATAAGTACTAGCCGAATGGGGGATCATTACTCCAGGCGGGCTCTCTCCTTAGATGGAGAAGGAAGCCCTGAGATTCCCTGCGCAGGGGTTTTTTATAGTTCCCCTTTCCATTAGCCATTTCCGATTGGTTTATCGGCGCTGCAGAAAGGCAGGGCAGTAACCCGATTGGTTATCTTTGTGGTGACTCAGTAGTCGCATGGGTCATTCCGGGGATGTGCCCACTCCATCTCCGCGTTATCAGCTTCTGCTGTACCCGCGACTCCCTCCAGTGTTATCGGCTTTCACTGTACCCTCCGTACGTCGCGACTCCCTCTCGTGTTATCGGCTTCCGAGGCACCCCGCGATTCCCTCTTCGTGTTATCAGCTTTCGCTGCACTCGCCTCATTATGACTCCTTTCACAATGGTGGTCGGGCAAGGGCAGGGGCATGGGGATTCCAGCTGGGAAACGCCAGGGCCCCCAGGAGAGGTCAATATTGTACTCACGTATTGCCTTGGGGGTTGCACCCTGGTCTTCCCCCCGCAGGAAATTCCGGACCCCACCTGCGGGCACGGCCCAACCAACCCGACACCCCACTCTTCCCCTTCTCTTTGTGGCGCCATCTCCCACTTCGGGCCAAATTCTTCGAGGCCGCGGGAACAGGATCCCCCAGCCCCGCAGAAAAGATCACACCTGCGGTGGGGCTCTGGGGGGAAAGAACGTTCTTGGACCCTCATGCTTCTCCTTCCTCTTTCTCACCGTTTTCTCATCTTCCGCAACTTCCTCCACCCTCCTCCACATTCTCCCCCTTTGTCCTGCTCCACCTCTTCCCCCATCTTCTCTTTTTCACATTTCTTCTTCTTTCCCTGCTCCATTTTTTCTTCCAACACCTTCTTCTCCTCCTCCACCTTCTCCTCCTCGAGGTCCTCCTCCACTCCTCCTCGATGCAGAGAATTTTCTGGTATTCCCGGGCCTTGGTGGTGTAGGCCAGGTGTTCACACCTTTGGCAAGCCAGAAGGCCAGAGAAGTAGGGTCGACGGCTCCCGGGGTCCCCCTCCTCCCGCCGCCCGCCCCCGGTCTCCAGCCTGACCCGGGAAGGGTCTCTGCTTTCCTCCCTGTCCCGCCCCTCTTCCCGCTCCACCCGCCCGCCCCCAGCAGCTGCCCTGACCGTGCCTTTCCTCCTTCCCCATGCCTAGGGGCCTTCCACCGCCTCCCCTCCCCCAAACTCCCCGTCCCCAGCCACACTCCCCGGAGGGCCCAGTTGCCCCGCCTCTCGGTCGTCGCTCTCGGTCGGTGGGGAACGGGAGGCGGAACCGTGTGTCTCCCCCCGGGCCGGGTCCTGCCGACGCTGCTGCCCTCGGGGTCCCCGGCCCACATCCGACGGGCTGCGCCTGAGGAGACCCCGGGGGTCTCGGGAGGACTGCGCCGTAGGGACCGAGGGGGGAGCGCGACCCGTCACGAGACCCCTCGGCGACGTCACCGGCCGGGGAGGGGGTGGAGGGTATATGTCCAGAGACTGAACCCCTTATCTTCCCTCCCAAATCCTACCCTCTCTCTGCTTTCGCATCACTGGTGACAGCACTACCATCCTTCCCGTCTCACAAGCCCACAACCTTGGTGTCATCCTCGACTCTGCCTCTCTCTTTCACTCTTCACATCCAATCCATCATCAAAACCTGCCAGTCTCATCTCCGCAACATCGCCAATATCTGCCCTTTCCTCTCCATCCAAACTGCTACCACCCTGCTGGTTTCAATTTCTCATCCTAATCCCGACTGGATTACTGCATCAGCCTCCTCTCTCCTCTCTTGTCCTCTCCCCACTTCAGTCTACACTTCACGCTGCTGCCCCGGATCATCTTTGTGCAGGAAACGCTCTGGGCATGTAACTACCCTCCTCAATAATCTCCAGTGGCCACCAATTAACCTACGCATCAGTTAAAAAAACTCCTCACTCTCGGCTTCAAGTCTCTCCATCACCTCGGCCTCCTCCTACCTCACCTCCTTCTCTCCTTCTACAGCCCAGGCCTGCACCTTCCACTCCTCTGCCGCTAACCTCCTCACTGTGCCATCGTTCTTGCCTGGTCCCGCCGTCGACCTCCGGCCCACGTCCCTCCCCTGGCTTAGAATGCCTCCCTCCGCACATGTGCCAAGATAGCTCTCTTCCTCCCTTCAAAGCCCCTATTGGAGAGCTCACCTCCTCTAGGAGACCTTCCCAGACTAAGCCCCCCTCCTTCCTCTCCGCCTCCCCATCCCCCCTCCCGTACCTCCTTCCCCTCCCCCCAGCACCTGTATATATGTTTGTACAGATTATTTCTCTATTTTACTTGTACATATTTACTATTCTATTTTATTTTGTTAATTTTGTTTTGTTGTCTGGTCTACCCCTTCTAGACTGTGAGCCCGCTGTTGGGTAGGGACCGTCTCTATATGTTGGCAACTTGTACTTCCCAAGCGCTTAGTATAGTTCCTCTTGACACAGTACACGCTAAATAAATGCGATTGAATATGAGGAAGGCAGCGGGTCGGCAATGGGGGGATGGTCCCTGCTCTGCCTCCCGTCTCCATACAGTCACAGAGACCTTTGTACATGGGGCACGGGAGCGTGTCAGGCGGTGCGCTCAACATGGCACCTCTGTCCTATTCCCTCTGCCCCGGCCTGTCCCGCTCGAGTACTCCCCGGGGCGGGGGGGAGAGGGGCGCCGCCGTGCAACCATGATTGGCTGCTCTTGGTGTGTCGGCCCCTCCCCCCTCCCCCCCGCCCATCCCGGCCCCGGCCATGCCGCTCTCTCTTCTCCTTTGCTGAGTGGCTACCCGTTTTTGGCTCACTCAGCCTCTTCCTGCCTCAACCAGGCAACTCCTTTCTGCTCGCGGTGAGAGAGAGAGAGAGAGAGAGAGAGAGAGAGTTAGTCCCGCCTTCTCCCAAGGCTGAAGCTGGGGGCGGGAGGTTCTAGTGGAGCTCCTGGCCCAGGCCGTTCTGGGCTTGCTCCACCCCAACAACCTGCCCGGAAAAGGGCCGCGGCCCCTTAGAAAGGCGGCGCCTCTCCCTCTGACGTCATTTTTAACTGTCAAACTGAGGCCTCCTTCCCCTGCCCTGCCCTGTGACTTCAGTCAGGAGGAAAGGGGGAGGGGCCCAGAGGGGGCGGTTTCAGGGGGCCTGGAGGGGGCAGGGCCCGGACAGGTCGGGCCCCCAGGGGACAAGAGGGGCACGACGAAGAGGATAGGGGGGCGGCGGGCTAACTCCACCTTCCCCTTTGATTCTTCCTGTCTCACGCTCCCTCGCCCCGTCTGCCTCTCTTTTTTTCGTCTGACTCTCCCTTTCTTGACTCTTCCCTTGCCTTACCTCCCCTATGGCTAACCTCCCACTCTCTCACCCTGTCTGCCTCTCCCCTTTCTGACTCTCCCCCTCCCTGTCTCTCTCTCCTTCTTTTACCTTCCCTATGGCTGAACCCCCAAACTCTCTCCCCTGCCTGACTCTACCCCCCTCCCCACCGCTGACTCTCTCCTTGCTTTATCTCCCCTATGGCTGACCCTCCCACTGTCTCACCCTGTCCTGAGTTTCCCCATCACTCTCCCCCCCCATCTGACTCACCCCCTCATCTGACCCTCCCCTTGCCTGACCTCCCCACGTCTGACTCTCCCCTCGTCATCCTCTCCATGGGCTTAACCCTCCCCTCAGACTGACACTCTCCAGGATCCCTGTCAGCTGAGGGGGTCCAGGGGGCCCGAGAAAGCGCTTAGTACAGAGCTCAGCACGCAGTAAACACTCGGTAAATACCTCGCTGGATTAGTTTGAAGAGGAGGATCGGGGCGCTGGGGCCCTGTCCCTCACTTGATTTCTCCTTCTCTTTCTTCCTTCCTTCCTCCCTCCCAGTTCCAGCCCCAGGGCGGCTCTAGGCCTTGTCTCCTCCCTCAGACTCACCGCCTTCCCCCGTCGGCACAAGCAGAATCTCTCCTTACTGCGAACCTGCCAGTCCCGAACCACCATGGCGGCTCTGGAAAGAAAGCGACCCCGTGGGGAAAAACCTGCCGTCAGTGGAGATGGGCGGCAGCCCCTCGCTGTCCTCCAGTTTTCTCTCCTCTCCCCCACCGCATCGGCCCCCGCGGTGGTCTGACACTGTGTAGTACTAGATCGTTTCGTCGCTCCCGGATGGGTCGACCCCCCCGTCCCTCCTCCTCTGAACACTTTTAAGCCGGGAGAACCGTAGGGGCAGGGGGCCGAGCCTGATTATTAGCCAGCAGCGCTCTTCCAGCGCTCAGTACAGTGCTCTGCCCGCAGCAAGCGCTTCTATCGATGCGCTCCCGTCCCTGCCGCTCCTGCCAAGGAAGCACTGGCCTGTGGATAAACTGGCCCCAGGGAGGAAGCGGCGCCGAGCGAATCCCTCCCCATCCCGCGCCCCGCCAGTCCAGAGACCCCGCCCCGGCCTTCTGCCAGGTGTCCCCCAACCCTGGAGACTATCTCCCCGCCCCCCAAACACTCAGACACTCCTCACCGGGGGCCGGGCCGGGTATTCTGGACTCTGCGCTAAACCAGGGAAAATCAATACACGCAGCTTTCACTAAACAAAAATGGGTCCCGACTTGAGCCTTGTGGCTGCACAGCTGCTCACTCGGCTCTTCTGAGGGACAGGGCCCAGCGGGGGCGGGGGGGCAGAGGGGAAGGGGTTCCGTTGCCACGGGCAACATTGTTGAAGGAGGCGCTTGGTCCAGGTGGGGGCGGGGCATGGGAGCAGAGAGCTTGTCATGAGTGAATGGGGTATCACCTGACCTTGGGGTCCTGAAAATGTTGGCCCAATAGCCAAAATCTGGGATGTCGGAGGACCGGGACTCTAAACCCGGCTCCCCCACTAGTGTGCTGTGTGACCTTCGGCACGTGACCTCACTGATCTAGGCCTCATGGATTAAGACTGTGACCCCCTCATGTAGGTCAGGGACTGTGTCTGACCTGATGATCTTGCTTCCAGCCCAACACTTGGTACAGTGCTTGGTGCTTAGAAAGTGCTTAATAAGCACCATAATCATTGTTGCTGTTATTATTATCGTTGTTATAATTGATCATATCATTAAAGTGGGATGGCCCCAGCAGCCCGCCTGCCTAGTGTGGCCTGGAGAGGGGCAACGGGCGTCGACTGACCGGAGTCCACCTGGGGAATTTCCCCTTTCCCACCTGGACCCTTCCTCCCCTCCCCACTTTCTTCATCTGCCCCCCTTTGCTCTGGAAACCAGACCAGAGAAGAACATCGAGCCACCATTAACACGGTCATTTACAAATATTAACTTTGGGATTTGGTAAGTGCTCGGGGTATGCCAAGCAGTGCACTAAGTATTGGGATAATTACAAAGGGGCTCACAGGCTAAGGAGGAGGAAGGACACGATTTGAAATCCCTCTTGACAGATGGGGAAACTGAGGTACAGAGAAGTTAATGGGCATATTCAAGGTCACTGAGTGGGCTAGTGACCGAGCCGGGAATACAACCTCAGTCCCTTTAACTCCCCATTCTGTGTAATGTCCAGTAGGCCAAGCTATACTACTACTGCTACTGCTGCACCTGCTGCTCCTACTGTTAATAATGATGGCATTTATTGAATCATTCATTCAATCGTATTTATTGAGTGCTTACTGTATGGAGAGTACTGTACTAAGCGCTTGGGAAGTACAAGTTGGCAACAAATAGAGACAGTCCCTACCGAACAGCGGGCTCACAGTCTAGAAGTGGAAAGACAGACAAAAACAAAACAAAACATATTAACAAAATAAATTAAATAGAATAAATATGTACAAATAAAATAAATAAATAAATAGAGTAATGAATACGTACAAACATATATAGCAGCTGTGGCTTAGTGGAAAAAATCATGGGGGCTTTGGAGTCAGAGGTCAGTGGGTTCAAATCCCAGCTCTGCCACTTGTCAGCTGTGTGACTTGCCCAAAGTCACTTTGGGCAAGTCAGTTCACTTCTCTGGTCCCTCGGTTTCCCTCATCTGGAAAATGGGGACTAAGACTGTGAGCCTCATGTGGGACATCCTGATAACCTTGTATCTTCCCCAGCGCTTAGAACAGTGCTTTGCACATAGTAAGCGCTTAACAAATACCATCATTTTTATATATGCATAAGTACAGGTGGTGTGGGGAGAGGAAGGAGCTAAGTCAGGGGGATGGGGAGGGGGAGGAGGGGGAGCAGAAGGAGGGGGCTCCGTCTGGGAAGGCCTCCTGGAGGAGGTGAGCTCTCAGTAGGGCTTTGAAGGGAGGGAAGAGAGCTAGCTTGGCGTATGTGCAGAGGTTAGGGGCATTCCAAGCCAGGGAGATGATGTGAGCCGGGGGGTCGACAGGCGGGACAGGTGAGAACGAGGTACTGTGAGGAGATTAGCGGCAGAGGAGCAGAGGGGTGCGGGCTGGGCTGTATGAAGAAGAGAAGGGAGGTGAGGTAGGAGGGGGGCGAGGTGATGGAGAGCCTTGAAGCCCGAGGGTTGAGATGTTTTTGACTGATGCGTAGGTTGATTGGTAGCCACTAGGAGATTTTTTGAGGAAGGGGGGTACCATGCCCAGAGGCGTTTCTGGACAAAGACGATCGGGGTAGCGGCATGAAGTATGGATTGAAGTGGGGAGTGAGACAAGAGGATGGGAGATTGGAGAGAGGAGTCTGATGCAGTAATCCAGACGGGATAGGGAAGTGAGCATGAACGAGCAGGGATAGCGGTTTGGATGGAGAGGAAAGGGCGGATCTTGACAATGTTGTGGAGTGGAGACCGGCAGGATTTGTGTGACCGGATTGGATGTGAGGGGTGAACGAGAGAGCAGAGTCGAAGATGACACCAAGGTTGTGGGCTTATGAGATGGGAAGGATGGTAGTGCCATCAACAGTGATGGAAATTCAGGAGAAGGCAGAGTTTGGGGAGGGAAGACAAGGAGTTCAGTCTTGGACATGTTGAGTTTAGGTGGCGGGCAGACATCCAGATGGAGATGTCCCTGAAGGCAGGAGGAGATGTGAGCCTGGAGGGAGGGAGACGCGAGCAGGGGCAGAGGTGTAGATTTGTGTGTCATCAGCCTAGAGATGAGTAGTTGAAGCCAGTGGGATCAAATGAGTTCACCAAGGGGAGTGAGTATAGATCGAGAACAGAAAGGGGACCAAGAACTGACCCATGAGCAACCCCTACAGTAAGGGGGATGGCGAGGGGGAGGAGGAGCCCATAAAAGAGACTGAGAGTGAATGGCCAGAGAAATAAGAGGGGAACCAGGAGAGGATGGAGTCTGTGAAGCCTTTATTAAGCGTTTATTAAGCGCTTACTCTGTGCAGAGCACTGTTCTAAGCGCTGGGGAGGTTACACGGTGATCGGGCTGTCCCTCGGGGTGCTCACATTCTGATCCCCCATTTTACAGATGAGGTATTGAGGCAACAGAGAAGTTAAGCGACTTGTCCATAGTCACACAGCTGACAATTGGTGTGAGGCAGGATTTCAAACCCCATGACCTCTGAATCCAAAGCCCATACTCTTTCCACTGAGCCATGCTAACTTTCTCTTCAATACTACCATGGCTACTACTGCTACTATTGTAAGTATTGCTATTACTGCTACTACTATTACTACTGCTACTGCTAATCGTGTCCAACGCCTAGAACAGTGCTGGGCACATAGTAATCACTTAACAAGTACCATAATTATTACAATTATTATTATTTCCACTGCTACTCCTATTGCTACTACTCTTACTACTACTCTTACTTACTACTACTCTGTCAGTAGAATTTACTAAGTGCTGTGGGGATGGGTGGTGGGGATGAATGAAGGGATTCAAGGTGATGCATAAGGCAGTGGAGAAGAGGAAAGGAGGGCTTAGTCAGGGAAGCCCTTTTGGACGAGATGTGCCTTCAATAAGGCATTGAAGGAGGGAAGAATAATTGTCTGGCCATATATGAAGAGGGAGGGCGTTCCTGGCCGGAGGCAAGACAGGGGAGAGAGGTCGGCAGTGAGATAGATGAGATCAAGGTACACTGAGAAGGTTAACAGTAGAGAAGTGGATTGTTTGGGCTGGGTTGTAGTACGAGAGCAATGGGGTGAGGCGAGAGGGGGTAAGTGATTGTGTGCCTTGAAGCTAATGGTAAGGGAGTTTCTGTTTGATGCGGAGGTTGGACGGGCAACCATTGGAGGATCCTGAAGAGTGGGAAAACATGGCCTGAGTGGCTTTGTAGAAAAATGATGCATTGAGCAGACTGACGTATGGACTGGCATGGGGAGAAGAGACAGGAAGCTGGACAGTGAGCAGAGAGTGATATAGTAATCAAGGTGACAATGGATAAATGTTTGGATTAGCGAGGTGGTAGTTTGGTTGGAGAGGAAAGGGCAGATTTTAGTGATGTTGTGAAGATAGAACTGATGGGATTTGGTGATGGATTGAACTATGTGCATTGAATGGCAGAGAAGAGTCAAGGATAATTTCACGGTTATAAGCTTGTGAGGACAGGAGAGAGTGGTGCTGTCTACAGCATGGGATAGGCAGGGTGAGGACAGGGTTTGGATGGGAAGATAAGGGGTTCTGTTTTAGACATGGCTCAATGGAAAGAGCACGGGCTTGGGGGGTCATTGGTCTGGGTTCGAATCCAGGCTCTGCCCACTTGTCAGCTTTGCGACTTTGGGCAAGTCATTTCATTTCTCTGTGCCTCCAGTTACCTTATCTGTAAAATGGGAATTAAGACGATGAGCCCCACGTGGGATACCTTGATTACCTTGTATCCCCCCCAGCGCTAGAACAGTGCTTGGCACATAGTAAGTGCTTAACAAATGCATAGTGTATTGTATTTTACTTTTGGAAGGCAGGAGGTAATGCAACACTGGAGAGAGAGAGAGAGAGAGAGAGAGAGAGAGAGAGAGGAGAGAGAGAGAGAGAGAGATTAGGGCTGGAGATGTAGATTTGGGAATCAAATGCATAGATGTGGTATTTGAAGCCATTTGAGTGAATGAGAGGCATTCATTTAAAGAAACAAATTACAACTATGGACATTAGTGTTGCGGATCAGAGGGTGGGTTGAATATCAGACGTTGAAAGTGTCCATATGTAAATGCTTAGATGACACAGAAGGGAGAAGGAGTAGGGGGAGATGTGGGCTTAATAGGGGGATGGACTATTGCAGGAGATGTGACGCTCAGTATGACTCTGAATGGTATATGGTATTCTGGAGAGACACAGAAACACAATAAAGAGACAAAAAGAGCAAGGGACAGGGTTGGCTTTCTCTCAAAGACGCCTTTAATTTTCCGAATTTGGTGATGTGTTAAAACCTGTCTTGTATATAACCATCAGATTATTATGACCCCTTTCGCCTGAAGAAATGTCATCGGATTATTCACTCCCCAACTAGAGGGCTGATGCAAGGGCCTGGGAGTTAGGAGGACCTGAGTTTTAATACCGGCTCTGCCACTTCTGTGTGACCATGGGCCAGTCACTTCACGTCTCTGTGCCTCTGTATCTTTTTCTGTAAAACGGGAACTAAGACTGTGGGCTGTGGGACAGGGACTATATCCATCCCAATCATTCTGAATCTTCCCAAGCACTTAGTACAGCGGCCTGGCAAAAATAAGTGTTTAACAAATTACCATTATTATTATTGTTATAATTCATCTGTTTCATCTTAAAAACTGTGTTAAAGCTAATGCACGATATAAAAACAATTGACCATAGCACCCAGGTATCCAACCTGCTGCTCTGGATCCCTGCAGCTCCAATCAACGAATTAAAAATCTAAGGAGTGTATGTGCCTGGTACACCGTAAGCACTTAAAAATACCATACACAAAATTAAAGGTTTTATTTATTTTTAAAAGGAAGGAAGTCTTACCCACTTCAAAGAATCCAAGAATTAATTAGATCCTGGTTTTCAATGGTGTCCCAGGGTGATGCCGGTTACCCAGCATCTCAAGGTCAAATGCTATCTCGTGACCACCTGAGCCAGCAGGCAGAACTCGGTACTGGGGGTGGGATACCGCCCCGACAACCAAAACTGCTAGATTAACAGCCCAAGCCGGGAATACAGAAGGTGTTTCCTGTCAATCAAATTAGGGTATGGAGGAGGGGGCGGGAGGGCGGGAGATTGGATAAACTGAGGCCGGGAAGCTGGAATGGCCTGGGAGCACAGGTGATAAATACCTGCAGCCTCTGATCTTCTGTGTAGCGGATTGAGACTTGCAGTCAAGCCCGTTGCAGGTAGCCCCTGCCCAGAATGTGAGAAACCCTCTCTGCCTACACCAAGTGAGAAGCCAGTGAAGAGTCCCGCTGAACGTTCGTGGGCTGGAAGGCCAGGGCCCTTCGCCATGGGTGTATAAAAGCATAAGTGGATTCCTCCCAAGTAAGAATTGCACGTGGGTGAGAGCTAGCTTTCTCACCACGTGTGAACAAACCATAAGAGAATTCTTCCTTGGTGGAAGCTGGGAGTTTTGCCACACGTTGAGTAGCACTTGAGTATACTCCTCCCAGTAGGGGATGCTCTTATATCATTAAATAATCTTATTCCTCCTGAAAGGGAATTTCAATCCTCTGCATCTAAAATAATCACATAAATCAATTCACTTCACAGGAATTATATGTTATATAAAAATTCAGGCTTTCTGTCCACGGTCCTCTCCCTCATCTGTCTAGCGCAAGCCGATTTCCATGATCAAACCCTGTTCCCGGGGGTAAATATGCCACCTGCAAGATGAGGATGATGACATCATTCAGTTTTCCAATTCAGCAGAGCCTGTGAGTCCAATAGGAGAACACCCAGCCCCTGCCCCCTACTGCTCCCCTTGCGCTAACCTCCTCACTGTGCCTCGTTCTCTCGCCTGTCCCGCCGTCGACCCCCGGACCCAACGTCCTCCCCCTGGCCTGGAGATGCCTCTCCTTCTGCACATCTGCTAAACCTAAGCTCCTCTTCCTCCCTTCAAAGCCCCTGCTTGAGAGTTCACACTCCTCCAGGAGGCCTTTCCCAGACTGAGCCCCCTCCTTCCTCTCCCCCTCTCCCCATTTTCCCCCGCACTACCTCTTTCACCTCCCCACAGCACCTGTATATATGTCTTTAGAGATTTATTACTCTAATTTTCTTGTACAAATTATTATTCTATTTTTTTATTTTTTGTTAATATGTTTTGTTTTGTTGTCTGTCTCCCCCCCTTCTCTAGATTGTGAGCCCGTTGTTGGGTAGGGACCGTCTGTATATGTTGCCATCTTGTACTTCCCAAGCGCTTAGTACAGTGCTCTGCACACAGTAAGCGCTCAATAAATAACGATTGAATGAATGAATGAATCAATGAATGACGGATGAGAGATTCATTCATTCATTCAATCGTATTTATTGAGCCGTTTTACATGTGCAGAGCACTGTACTAAGCGCTGGGAAGTACAAATCGACTAAGTGCTTGGGAAGTACAAATCGGCACCATATAGAGAGGATCCATATCCAAAACGGGCTCAGAGTCTACAGGGGGTAGACAGTCAACAAAACAAAACAAGTAGATAGGTGTCAGTACCGTCAGAATAAGTAGAATTATAGCTACATACACATCATTAATAAAAGAAATTGAGTAATAAATATGTACAAATATACACAAGTGCTGGGGAGAAAGGCAGAGGGAGGGAGTGGGAGTGATGGGGAGGGGAGGAGGAGAGGAAAAGGAAGGCTCAGTCTGGGGAGGCTTCCGGGAGGAGGTAAGCTCTCAGTAGGGCTTGGAAGGGAGGAAGAGAGCAAGTTTGGCGGTTGTGTGGAGGGAGGGCATTCCAGGCAAGAGGAAGGACGTGTACCAGGGCAGGCGAGAACAAGTCAAGGCACAGTGAGGGAGGGTAGTGGAAGAGGAGCGGAGGGTGTGGGCTGGTCTTTAGAAGGAGAGAAGGGAGGTGAGGTACGAGGGGGTGAGGTGATGGAGAGCCTTGAAGCCGAAAGTGAGGAGTTTTTGCTAGATTCGAAGGTTGATAGGCAACCACTGGAGATTTTTGAGGAGGGGAGTGACATGCCCAGGACTTTTCTGTACAAAGATAATCCGGGCAGCAAAGTATAGACTGAAAGCTGGGAGAGACAGGCGGATGGGAGATCAGCAAAATTAGGCTGATGCAGTAATACAGTCGGGATAGGATGAGGGATTGAACCAGCCAAGGTAGAGGTTTGGATGGAGAGGAAAGGGCGAATTCTTGGTGATGCTGTGTAGTGAGGACTGGCAGGTTTTGTTAGCGGATTCGGATGTTGTGGGGTGAATGAGAGAGTGGAGTCAAGGGTGAAAACAAGGTTGTGGGCTTGTGAGATGGGAAGGATGGGTAGTGCCGTCCACCAGTGACAGGAAGTTTAAGGAGAGGGCAGGGTTTGGGAGGGAAGATAAGGAGCTCAGTCCTTGAACATGTTGAGCTTTAGGTGGCGGGCGGACATCCAGGTGGAATGTCCTGAATATGAGAGGAGATACGGAGCCTAGAGGGAGGGAAAGAGAAAAGAGTGAGGAGATGTTGGTTTGGGTGTTCGGCTGCGTAGAGATGATAGTTGAAGTCGGGGAGCGAATGAGTTCACCAAGGGAGTGAAATTAAATGGAGAACAGAAGGGGACCAAGAACTGACCCTTGAGGAACCCCTACAGTAAGGGGATGGCAGGGGGAGGAGGAACCCGCAAAGGAGACTGATAATGTATGGGCAGAGAGATGAGGAGACCCATGAGAGGACGGGGTCCCTTGAAGCCAAGGTTGGATAGAGGAGAAGGGGATTGGTCAATAGTGTCAACGGCTGCTGAGAGGTCGAGGAAGATTAGGATAGAGGTAGGGAGCCACTGGATTTTACAAGAAGGAGGTCATTGGTGACCTTTGAGAGGGCAGTTTCAGTGGAGTGTAGGGGATGGAAGGCAAAGATTGGAAGGGGTCTAGGAGAGAGTTTTTAATTGAGGAATTCGAAGGCAGGCGATTGTAGACCACTCGTTTCTAGGAGTTTGGAAAGGAAGGGTAGGAGGGAGATAGGGCGATAACTGGAAGGGGCTGTTGGGTCAAGTGAGGGTTTTTTCCGAAGGGAGAAGACATGGGTATGTTTGAAGACAGAGGGGGAAAGAAACCATTGGAGAGTGAGTGGTTGAAGATGGAAGTTAAGGAGGGGAGGAGGGAAGGGGTGAGAGTTTTTATAAGATTTTATAATGATAGTGGTGTTTATTAAGCGCTTACTATGTGCGAAGCAACTGTTCTAAGCACTGATAATAATAATCGGCATGTGTTCTTAAGCGCCTACTCTGTGACCAAGCACTGGGGGTAGGTACAAGATAACCAGGTTGTCACATATGGGGCTCACAGTCTTAATCCCCATTTTACAGATGAGATAAGTGGGGCTCAGAGAAGTGAAGTGACTTGTCCAAAGTCACACAGCTGACTTGTGGAGACAGCCAGGATTAGAATCAATCAATCAATCAATCAATCATATTTATTGAGTGCTTACTGTGTGCAGAGCACTGTAACTAAGCGCTTGGGAAGTACAAGTTGGCAACATATAGAGACAGTCCCTACCCAACAGTGGGCTCACAGTCTAGAAGGGGGAGACAGAGAACAAAACCAAACATTACTAACCAAATAAAATGAATAGAATAGATATGTACAAGTAAATATATAAATAAAATAGAGCAATAAATATGTACAAAACATATATTACAGTTGCTGTGGGGAAGAGGGAAGAGGGGGTAAGATATGGGGGATGGAGAGAGGGGAATGAGGGGGAGAGGAAGGAAGGTGCTCAGTCTGGGAAGGCCTCCTGGAGAGGTGAGCTCTCAGAAGGGCCTTGAAGGGAGAAGAGCGCTAACTTGGCGGATGGGCAGAGGGAGGGCATTCCAGGCCCGGGGGATGACGAGGGCCGGGGGGTCGATGGCGAGACAGGCGATAACGAGGCACGGTGAGGGATTAACAGCAGAGGAGCGAGGGTGCGGGGTGGGCTGTAGAACGGAGCGAAGGGAGGTGAGGTAGGAGGGGGGCGAGGTGGCGTGGCGGGTTGCGGAGGACGGAGTGGGGCGGAGGGGGGGCGCCCCCCCACGGGAATCCCCCACCTCGACCGACAGAAAGGCCCCATTAGAAACCCCATGACCTCTGACTCCCAAGCCCGTACGTGCTATTTCAATTGAGCCACGGTGCTTCTCTACAGGGAATACAGAGTGTAGTTAGGAAATCCACAGTATTAGAAGGGAAATTCCGGAGATTGGCTGAGGACCACTGGCCGGGGGTAAGGTTACAGGATTTCGGAAGAAAGTTTAACGGCATAGGTTGGACCCAAACTAATGAAACAGGGTGAGGGGTAGACGTAATAAATTGACTTCAAATCAAATGACCCGTCATGCAAAAAGCAGCAGTTCCTCACCTCAGGAACAATGGGCAAAGGCAGAACTAAACAATAAAGTAATCATTCCACCTAAGGAATTCCCCATTAATTTGATTAGTTTTATATTCTAGTCGGAGAACTCATTCTTGATGTAAAGCATGAATTCCTGGACCAGGATAATCCTTGATCAGCCGTGGACACTATATTCAATGCACAATTCTATGGGTTATTGTTATTATCTTTATTATTATCATAATATAATGATATTTACTATTTTATGATACAGTGATATTATGTAATATTATACTATCATTAATAACATAATAATAATAATAATTGGCATTGGTTAAGGCGCTTACTATGTGCCAAAGCATTGCTCTAAGCACTGGGGGACGGATACAAGTTGATCAGGTTTTCCCACGTGGGGTTCACAGTTCTTAATCCTCATTTTATAGATGAAGTAACTGAGGCACAGAGAAAGTTAAGTCACTTGCCCAAGGTCACTACATCTGACAATTGAACGAAGGCGCGGATTTGAACCCAATGGGACACTCTGACTCCCAAGCCCGTGCTCTTTCCATTGAGAATAACATATATGTTTACTATATTATTAATATTAATGATGATATAATAACATAATCATGTCTGACAGAGTACCTGATCCACACAGGGTTTGGCGCAGTCCTAAATGGGGAGGTCAAGAAATTAGTTAATCGCCTATTTTCAAAAATGAGGAAACATAAGTGAAGAGAAGTTAAGTAACTTTCCCAAAGTCACACACAGCAAGCAACTGGTAGGTTAGGATAGAACTCAGGTACTTTGAGTCCCACTATGCCACATTATCTTCTGCATAGACTATGCTGCTTCTCTGCTAACTTATGGGAAGCAGAGTTCAAGGAATTTAGCTGACTTGACACAACTTAATCTGCATAACCATCAAGAGCAAACTCTTCAGGGTTGCACTGCTCAGCTCTTTTCACACCCATTAATTGTGGAAATCACGTGTTGCTTCAAACAGTCGACCAAGTTCAATATTCACTAGTTCATTCATTCATCTAATTCATTCAATCGTTATTTATTGAGCACTTACTGTGTGCTAGCACTGTACTAACCGCTTGGAAAGTACAATTCGGCAACAGAGACAATCCCTCCCCAACAACGGGCTCACAGATCTAGAAGCGGATAATGATAATTGCATTTATTAAATGCTGCTATGTGACAAGCTCTGCTGTAAACGCGTGGGGTAGATACAACGTAATCAAGTAGTCCCACTTGGGGCTCACCGTCTTAATCCCCATTTATCAAGTGAGGTAACTGAGGCACAGATAAGTTAAGTGGCTTGCCCAATGTCATACAGCAGACAATTGGTGGAGTCAGGATTAGAACCCACATCCTCTCACTCCCAAGCCCGTGCTCTTTCCACTAAGCCATGCTGCTTCTGTCATGTGGGCCAGTTTTCAGGACAACTTAAGTTAATGCCCCTCCAATTCCTCTCAGATGCCCTTCTCTTCTTTCCAGTCAAGGAAGTATTTCTTAGTTCCTTCCCACTAATACAATCAGGAAAGGCACCAGACCCTCAGAAAAACAGGGAATCAATCTGAGTTTTTCGCTAGCATAATACCTTGCTTCTATTATTCAACTGAGAAAATGAATGTGCAGTTTATCAAATATTAGAGTATTCAGTGGGGCATGGATGCTTTGAAAATCAATAAAAAAGGAATTCACATGCATATTCCATTTACTGTGTGCAGAGCATTGTACTGAGTGCTTGGTAGAATACAAATATGGGTAATATTTATGAAGGGCCAAATATAAATGCAGTGAAGAAGGCCTTTTTGAGCAACTGCGTACATCTGAGATTTCTAATAGAAACTCATAACTGTTCCCTGGAGTCGTTTCAAAACTGGGTTTGCGTTTGGGACACATTAGGTCAATTCCTAATTATATTCACAGTTTTATGGGGCTTATTGGTGCCCTAAATATGTGGTTTTCCAGTTAGCTGCCTTTATATAAGCACATGAAGGAGAAACTGACAGTCTTCTAGACTGTGAGCCCGTTGTTTGGTAGGGACCGTCTTTATATGTTGCCGATTTGTATTTCCCAAGTACTTAGTACAGTGCTCTGTACAGAGTAAGCGCTCAATAAATACGATTGAATGAATTAGTGAATGAATAAAGACTTTACAGTCTCCAGAGATGATCATCACTAGAGAAAAATAGTCAATAAGAGTTAGAATAAAATTCCTTTCAGTGAGATGAAAAAAATGTCACAACTAATGATCAACTAGCATGGAAAAGATATATTTGTTAAATTTGTAATATTAAAGTAGATAATTTCCTCTGATATTTGTAGTATTGTCCCCCATGCTCAATAGCTCATTTGATAAACTACTTTAGCTAGTAGCTTGCAAGATATCCCTCTCAGAGATGCACTCATGGATTGACAGCTGCATCAGTCGCTCTCCTCTCCTATCAATATTTCACTCTGAACCCAGCATCATTCTTTTAATTGCATTTGTTAGGTGCTTACTATGTGCCAGGCACTATATTAAATGCTAGGGTAGATACATGCTAATCAGGTTGGACACACTTCATGTCCCACAGTGGGCTCACAATCTTAATACCCTATATATAAATGAGGTAACTGGGGCACAAAGAATTGAAGTGACTACCCCAAGGTCACACAGCAAGCTAAGGGCAGGGCAGGGATTAGAATGCATATCCTTCTGACTCCCAGACCCGTGCTCTATCCATCAGGCCACACTGGTTCTCTAAAGTGTTGATCCTTCTAATATGTTGTTTTGCCACATCTCTTCACTCCCCAAAAACCTCCAATGGTTTTCCATTCCCCTCCACATCAAGTAGGAACTTCTAATCACTGGCTTTAAGACACTTAGTAAACCTTGTCTTTCCTACTTAGCCATTCTTTTTTCCCAACTACCCAACTAACACTCTTCGCTCCTCCCAGATGGTGTATCATTCTCGTGTCTTCTGCTAGGGATCACTTTCTTATGTTTTTCTCTTTGCCTGGAACTCTCTCCCTCTGCAAATCCTACCGAACCCCCTCCCCTACTTCCTCAAACTCCCCAATTTTAAAGGGTTACTGAAATCACATATCTGAAAAAGAGATCTACTCTGAATAATTATTTCCTCTACTCAGGCTATATTTCCTTCAATTGCCATCTCAGCAATTCCGTGCCATCTGAGTACCTACAAACTCAAACTTCCATAACACTTGTGTCCGTATCTTATATAACAATTATTCAAATTAATTCATGTACATCCCCTTTTGCTCTTTCCTCCTCTCTGTACATTATTTCAGTATTTGTTTCCCCTTCTAAAATACAAGCCCCTTAAGGACAAGGACCATGTTTACTAGTTATCGCCCTATCTCCCTCCTACCATCCCTTTCCATACTCCTTGAATGACGTATACACCCTCTGCCTCGATTTCCTCAATGCCAACTCTCTCCCAGACCCCCTCCAATCTGGCTTCCATCCCCTATATTCCACCAAAACTGCCCTCTCAAAGGTCACCAATGACATCCTGCTTGCCAAAACCAACGGCTCCCACTCTATCCTAATCCTCCATGACCTCTCAGTTGCCTTCGACACTGTGGACCACCCCCTTCTACTAAACACGCTATCCAACCTTGGCTTCACAGACTCTGTCCACTCCTGGTTCTCCTCTTATCTCTCCCGCCATTCATTCTCAGTCTCTTTTGTGGGATCCTCCTCTCCCTCTCATCCCCTACGGTAGGGGTTCCTCACGGGTCAATTCCTGGTCCCCTTCTGTTCTCTATCTACACTCAATCCCTTGGTGAACTCATTTGCTCCCACGGCTTCAACTATCATCTCTACGCTGATGACACCCAAATCTACATCTCTGTCCCTGCTCTCTCTCCCTCCCTTCAGGCTCGTGTCTCCTCCTGCCTTCAGGACATCGCCATCTGGATGTCTGCCTGCCATCTAAAACTCAATATGTCCAAGACTAAACTCCTTATCTTCCCTCCCAAACCCTGCCCTCTCCCTGACTTTCCCATCACTATAGACAGCACTACTATCCTTCCTGTCTCACAAGCCCGCAACCTTGGTGTCATCCTTGACTCTGCTCTCGTTCACCCCTCACATCCAATCCATCACCAAAACCTGCTGGTTTCACCTCCACAGCATCACCAAGATCTGCCCTTTCCTCTTCATCCAAACCGCTACCCTGCTGGTTCAATCTCTCATCCTACCCCGACTAGATTACTACATCAGCCTCCTCTCTCATCTCCCATCCTCCTGTCTCTCCCCACTTTAATCTATACTTCATGCTGCTGCCCGGATCATCTTTGTGCAGAAACGCTCTGGGCATGTTACTCCACTTCCTCAAAAATCTCCAGTGGCTACCAATCAACCTAAGCATCAGGCAAAAACTCCTCAATCTCGGCTTCAAGGCTCTCCATCACCTCACTCCCTCCTACCTCACCTCCCTTCTTTCCTTCTACAGCCCAGCCCGCATCCTCTGCTCCTCTGCCCCTCACCTCCTCACTGTGCCTCTTTCTCGCCTGTCCCACCATCGATCCCCAGCCCATGTCCTCTCCCTGGCCTGGAATTCCCTTCCTCCGCACATCCACCAAGCTAGCTCTCTTCCTCCCTTCAAAGCCCTACTGAGAGCTCACCTCCTCCAAGAGGCCTTCCCAGACTGAGCCCCCTCCTTCCTATCACCCTCCCCATCCCCCCACCCTACCTTCTTCCCCTCCCCACAGCACCTGCATATGTATTTGTACAGATTTATTACTTTATTTATTTTACTTGTACATATTTACTATTCTATTTATTTTATTTTGTTAATATGTTTTGTTTTGTTGTCTGTCTCCCCCTTCTAGACTGTGAGACCGCTGTTTTGAAGGGACCGTCTCTATATGTTGCCAACAAGTATTTCCCAAGTACTTAGTACAGTGCTCTACACACAGTGAGCTCTCAATAAATACGATTGAAAGAATGAGTGAATGAATACTAATTTAATTTTTAGTCCAGTTTCCTTTGGTTGCCAATCTTTCTCTGCAATATTAGCTCAAGATCCTCCTCTCAGAACATTTGGATCCTTTATGAAGGACTTCGAAGTGCACTAAAAACTTAGTGACTTCTCCAGGGCAGTCAGAAAGAATATATTTTGCCCAGCCTGTGAAAAACATCTCAACCTGACTCAATTTGTCCATCCTTGCTCTAGGTCTGCCCTGATGTAATCAATCAATCAATCGTATTTATTGAGTGCTTACTATGTGCAG
>NW_024044997.1:0-54877 GCF_015852505.1 Tachyglossus aculeatus | reverse complement strand
TTTAAACTTCACAATGTCGATCCTTTCCTTTCCACTCATTCTTCAGTGTCATTATTTTACTCAAATTCACCCTTCATCTGTACTTCTCATTTTAGGGAGGTGGAATTTAGGGAAAATGGGGGAATTTTATGGTTCTTTTAAAGGCACGTCTCCTCCGAGAGGCCTTCCCTGATTAAATGCTCCTCAAACCTGGGGAAATGGAGGAATTTTATGGCTCATTTAAGGCACATCTTCTCCATAAGGCCTTCTTTGAGTGAGCCCCCATGTCCTTATCTTCCACTTCCTTCTGCGTTGCTCTGACTTGCTCCCTTTATTCACTCCCTTCCTCAGCCCCACAGCACTTTTGTCAAGCAGGATGGCTCCATGGAAAGAGCACGGGACTGGGAGTCAGAGGTCATGGGTTCTAATCCTGACTTCGCCACTTGTCAGCTGTGTGATTTAGGGCAAGTCACTTAACTTCTCTGAGCCTCATTTACCTCATCTGTAAAATGGGGGTTAAGACTGGGAGCCCCACGTAGGACAACCTGATCACCTTGTATCCCCCCAGTTCTTAAAACAGTGCTTTGCACACAGTAAGTGTTTAACAAGTGCCATCATCATCATTATTATATCTGTAATTTTTTTATATTAACGTTGGGCTCACCCTCTAGACTGGAAGCTCGATTTGGGAAGGGAATGTGTCTGCCAATTCTGCTGTATTGTACTATCCCAATGGATTAGTACAGTGCTCTGCATATAGTAGTCACTAAATAAATACCACTGATTGATTGGCTCTTAAATTGAAAGCCTGGAGCCTAGACAAAGTCCCATGATGCTTTCTCATGCTGCCACCAAACACCTCAGTGGTGGGGAACAGTTTCTGGACCCCAAGTGGGACAGAAACTTTGGTGAGGTGATTGTCTTCTGATCTAAAACCTTCATATATTAGAGGTCACCCCATTTATCTCATGCCTCATCAGGTTCACGAATGTTTGCAATTTGTGGTTAGGTTGCTATCACTCTGAGGTGGCTTAACTAATTCCACAGAAAGTAGTTTTTTTCAGCTGGGAGAATCTGGTCAACGAGCCAAGCTGAAAAATTGCCAAGGGCTCTTGGCACTAAGCTGAACCCAATCTGGAAATTGCAAAACTAATAATTGACCTTTGAAATGTCAGTCCCAGCTCAAGTCCATGATTATGACTCGCTTGTCACTCATCAGTCTATCAGTCAATGGTATTTACTGAGCCCTTACTATATGCAGAGCAGTGTACTAAGTATTTGGGAGACAACTATAGTTCAGAGCTGGTAATTCACTCAAATTGATCAATCAATGGTATTTATTGAGTGCTTACTGTGGGCAGAGAACTGTACTAAGTGTTTGGGAGAGGACAATAGAACAGAGTTGCTAGTCACATTCCCTGGCCACAAGGAGTTTACAGTGTAGAGGGGGAGACAAGGCATTAATATGTAAATGAATTCCGGATACATGCATAAGTGCTGTGGGACTGAGGGAGGGGTCAATAAAGGGTGCAAATCCAAGAGCAAGTGTGAAGCAGAAGGAAATCTTCTGCCTTGGTGCAGTTTTTAGGTGCAAAGAAAGTGCTTAATGAATACCATCATTATTATACATACCTTGCTTCTGCTGCAGGCACATTGGACAGTTGTGGGGAGTGGGAATAAACACAAAAACAAACACACACACACACACACACACACACACACACATGCGCGCTTCTGCCCCTCTTACCCTGTAGCTCATCCTTAAACTCCATTTCTTCCCTCTGCTATAAGGTATTGTAGTGTACATCTCTCTAACTTGATTTTAATCTCAGAAGGTATTGTGTCTTAATGTTTCAGTAATCATTGCTTCCGCCTTGTGCTCTTAGATTGTGAGTCCCCCAAGTTTAATTCTCACTTGTGTCTTCTCTCCCCTCAATTGGTATAGTGTTCTGCACCCAATAAGAACGTAATACCATTACAAAAAGTGTTATTGCTACTCTGGCACTACTGTTTCTGGCCCTTAGATAGACAAACAAAAGCAAGAGATGGTTTGCAGGAAGGAAACGTGTACCTTTTGGACACAGATAGTCTCTTTTTGGGTCAAGAAGACCTTTGGTAGAGAAATCAAAGGGGAAGGTGGCTTACATGAAGCAAATGTCTCCTTTTCAACCTCAAATACCCTCTTTTCAGGTCTCAAAGACATTAGGTAGAGAAATAAGAGTATGAGATTGTTTGCATGGAGCAAATTTCTCCTCTTCCACCGCAAATATTCTCTTTTCAGGTCTTAGGGAGATAAATGAAAGCAGGAACTGGTTTTCATGACACAAATTTCACCTTTTAGGCCTTAAATACTTTCTTTTGAGGCCTTGAAGACCTGAGGTAGAGAAATAAAAGGAGGAGATTGTTTGCATGAAGCAAATTTCTCCTCTTCCACCTCAGATATTTTCTTTTCAGGGCTTTGTGTTCCTAAATGAAAGCAAAAGACTGCTTAACCTGGCCGGCATGGTTAAGGCTCCTGGTTTCGTTGGTGCAGGGATGGGCTGGATGTGAGTCTCCTCCTTCCTCCTGTGGTGCTTTCTCCTCATCTCCAGGAGCCTTGGGGTGAAACGGGCACTTGAAATTTCTGAAAGAGAGGCCAAACTTTTGTTTGAACACAAAGTGACAACAGGGCTTTCCTAAGGAACAGAAGGAATTCCTTTTTGAAAGTCAGTATCCATTCTAAACGACTTACCTGTGTCTTGTAGCAGGCTGAATGAATACTGACTTTCAAAAAGGAATGCCCGCTGTTCCCTAGGAAAGCCCTGTTGTCGCTCTGTGCTCAAACCGAGGTTTGGCCTCCCTTTCGGAAATTTCAAGTGCTCACTTCACCCCAAGGCTCTAGGAGATGAGGAGAAAGCACCAGAGGAGGAAGGAGGAGACTCGAGTGTCCCGCCCACCCCTGCACCAACCAAACAGGCAGCCTTCACCATGCCGGCCAGGGAGATGAGGGCTGCAGCCAGGACAGGCCAAATGGTAGGAGAAATCCTTCCTTCTCTGTAGGGGCAATGATTATATACGGCCTCTCAGGGAGGCAGAAGGCATGGTATGTTTTGGGTGGGGGGGATTGCCTGTCTACTTGGGTATCTGGGAAATCTGATGGACTAAGCAGATATTCAGATTTTACTTTTTCTGGGAGAAGAAATTAAGAAAGAATTGGAATATCGGTAAGGAATCCCAAACGAAAGCGAGAAGCCTTTGCCCATTATGGCTCGTACTCTTCCGTGACATCGAGTTGCCTTTCCGGTACCTCAGATACCAGATACCTTTCAGGACCGAGAGCTGCTCCCAAGGGGACGAGGACAGGGGAGGAGTGATTGGGGATCCCAGCCAACATGTGGAGACCAGGACTCCCGGAGAGAGGATGGGAGTCATCCTGTCCACCCGGGGGAAAAAAAACAACAAGTATCTCCTCATATCCTAACCAACACAAGCTTGGAAACATGTACTGTTCATATCAAATGACCTGAACTCAGAGAAGCCTCTCTCACTTTTTTATATTCAAGATGAAAAAGTATTTGGACTTTTCCTCACAGAATATCTCCTCAATGCATTTTCAGGGGAAAGAACTCTGCTGGCTAGGATGTTGCTTTTGCTCCTTAAAATTCAGTCAGAGGATGGCTAGGAGAGACTGGGAGCCTTTACTTAGGAAGAAATCATAAGGAAAATAAAAGAGAGATTAAATACATAGTACTGTTAGGCTACTTAAAAGTAGGTGCAAAAACTGAACCATACTGTAAATTTCCATGGGAAATTTACCTCACGTCTCCTTAAAAAGAAAGAATAAAATGTCTTAGGATAAGGCTTCCTGATTTACAGAAGTTCACTCTCCTGACTACCGTGATTGGGTTTATAGTCCATATGAGGTTTGGCTTTAGTTGAAGAAGAGAGACAAGAAAATTCTTGTACATCCTCGAGCAGTGTGATTCTGAAGGAGATCTGGAAAAGAACTGCTGCTGCACCTTGTGAAAACAATGGAGTAGTCTGTGCTCATGGGCTCAAATCCAGGTTGATATTTTTCAGAGACTTAACCTGCTTACTTCTGGGAGCACCCCATCCGGCAAGCATCCAGCCGGCAGCGTTGCAGTCTCAGACATCAGCAGAAGCCGAGTCGACGGGAGGGTGAGGAGGGCAGCATGGCTCAGTGGAAAGGGCCCGGGCTTGGGAGTCAGAGGTCAAGTGTTCTAGTCCTGGCTCTGCCACTTGTCAGCTGTGTGACTTTGGGCAAGTCACTTCACTTCTCTGAGCCTCAGTTACCTCATCTGTAAAATGGGGGTTAAGACTGTGAGCCCTACGTGGGCCAACCTGATCACCTTGTATCCCCCACAGCACTTAGAACAGTGCATCACACATAGGAAGTGCTTAACAAATGCCATCATTATTATTTTCTAGACTGTGAGACCGTAGTTGGGTACGGACCGTCTCTACGTGTTGCCGACCTGTACTTCCCAAGTGCTTAGTACAGTGCTCTGCACACAGTAAGTGCTCAATAAATACGAGTGAATGAATGAATGAATGAATGAGTGAGTGAATGAATGAAAAGATGCTGGCAGCAGCAAAGTTGGAAACGAGAAGAGTGAAGGGTTTGGGGGTGGGCTGACTGAGGTCTAGAGCAATTTCGAGGCCTGCCAAAGGGAAAAGCAATCTCAGCAACTGTCTGAAGTGAGAAGGGGAATGCTCACAATCACACGCCGCAGGTTGGAATCCTTGCCTGTGGAGCAGCATTTTATTTCTGGGCTCGCTAATCCAGAAAAATGAAAGGCCAGAAAGTCTAATGTGCCCCACCCATTCAGGGCAGTGAGAGATTCCTTGACTCGCCTTGGGGAATATTTGACAAAGAATGCCAGCCTACTTGTGGATCGCTCTACCTCTACAGAAAACACTAATGGAGGGATTTTCTTTCTCCACCAAAGGACTGCAGCCTGGATTTGAAACCTCCAATTGGCTCGGCTTCTCCCAGAATATCAGAGGAGTGAAGACAGCAGTGAGAGAAGACCTTTGCTCCAGCTCATGCGGCAAGGGATGGATAAAGGCAAAACCCTTTAAGGCTCTGAACTGATCCCCAGCACTGTAAGCTAAGTCTTTGTGGCCAGGAAGACAGAGGTAAAACGCAAATAGTTTTCATTATGCAAACAATCTCCTGCTTGGATTTATCTTCCCAAGGTCTTCAGGCCTGAAAAGATACTATAGGGTTAAAAAAGGAGGATTTTGCTCTATGCATAACCTCTCCTGCTTATTTGTTTATGTAAGGATTTAAAGGCCTTCAAAGAAAATAGATGAAGAGGGAAAGGAGAGATTTGCTGGATGCCAAGACACCTCCTGTGCCTGAGCCCTCACCTCGTGTCTCCGAGGCCTTGTATTGCAGAACAGACAGAGAGTAGTTGAGGTGCCAGAGGAGAAATATGCTTCATGCCAAAATTCTCCAGATTTCATTTCCCTACCAAATATGGTCTTCAAGACTTCATGATGATGTTTGAGTGGAAAGGGAGAAATTGGCTTCATGCAAACAGCCTCCAGGTTTAATTTCTCTAACGAATGTCTTCTATGCTTGAAGGGAGAACATAAGCTGTTCCAAAGGAGAAATTTATTTCAAGGAAATGATCTCCAGTTTTATTTCTCTAAGGTCTTCAAGGCCACCAAAGAGAATACTGGAGGTGAAAAAGAGGAACTTTGCTTTATACAAAAAGTCTCCTACCTCATTTTCTCTTCCTAAAGTCTTTCAAAGCCTGAGAAGGCAATATGTGGGTTGAAAATGAGGAGAATTTTGCTTCATGCAAAACCTCTCCTGCTTATTTGAGGTCTGCAAGGCTTCAAAAGAGAACACTTGAAGGTCCTAAAGGAGAAATTAGCTTCTTGCAGATACATCGCTGGTTCATAACTCCACCTCAAGCCTCCAAGGCCTTTGAACTGAGCATGAATGAGGGAACGTTTGAGGTGTAAAAGGGGAAATTTGCTTCATGCAAACATTTCCAGCTTGGATTTCTCTACCTAAGGTCTTCAAGGCAAGAAAAGAGAATACTTAAGGTCAAAAAGGAGAAAATTGCTTCTGGAAACCATCTCCAGCTTTTCCTTCTCTACCTAAGGTCTTGGAGGCCTCAAAAGAGGGTACTTGAGGTGAAAAAAGAGGAAGTTAGTTTCCTGGACGCAACCTCCAGTTTAGGTTTCTCTGAGGTCTTCAAGGCCTCCAAGGAGACTGTTTCAAGTGAAAAAGGAGAAATTTGGTTTATGCAAACCATTTCCTGCGTTCAGTTTCCTAACTAAGAGCCTTCAAGGCCTGAAAATATATGGCATCTGAAAAGGAGAATTTTGCTTCCTGCCCAAACCGCCCAGCTTATTTGTCCACCTTAAGGCTACAAGGCCTTCAGAGGTAACCATGGAGGTGAAAAATGATCAGTCGGCTTCATGCCACCCATTATCCAGCTTTTATTTCTGGAAGGTCTTCAAGGCCTTGCAAGAGAATGATTTAGATGAAAAGGGAGAAATTTGCTTCACGGCCTAGGTACATCTCCCGTTCGTTTCTCCACTTGAGGCCCTCAAGACTTTTGAACGGAGAATGAATAGAGAATAGTTGAGGGTCATAAGGAGAAATTTGCTTCATGCAAACCATCTTCAACTTGTATTTCTCTGGCTATGGTCTTCAAGGCCACAAAAGAGAACATCTCTGCCCCTGCTCTCTCTCCCTCTCTTCAGGCTCGGGTCTTCTCCTGCCTTCAGGACATCTCCATTTGGATGTCTGCCCGCCATCTAAAACTCAATATGTCCAAGACTGAACTCCTTATCTTCCCTCCCAAACCCTGACCTCTCCCTGACTTTCCTGTCACTGTTGACGGCACTACCATCCTTCCCGTCTCACAAGCCCGCAACCTTGGTGTCATCCTTTACTCCGCTCTCTCGTTCACCCCTCACATCCAGTCCGTCACCAAAACCTGCCAGTCTCACCTCCGCAACATCGCCAAGATCTGCCCTTTCCTCTCCATCCAAACCGCTAACCTGCTGGTTCAATCTCTCATCCTATCCCGACTGGATTACTGCATCAGCCTCCTCTCTGATCTCCCATCCTCCTGTCTCTCCCCACTTCAATCTATACTTCATGCTGCTGCCTGGATCATCTTTGTGCATAAATGCTCTGGGCATGTTACTCCCCTCCTCAAAAATCTCCAGTGGCTAACAAGCAACCTACGCATCAGGCAAAAACTCCTCACCCTGGGCTTCAAGGTTCTCCATCACCTCGCCCCCTCCTACCTCACCTCCCTTCTCTCCTTCTACAGCCCAGCCAGCACCCTCCGCTCCTCCCTGGCTAATCTCCTCACCGTGCCTCTTTCTCGCCTGTCCCACCGTCGACCTCCGGCCCACGTCATCCCCCTGGCCTGGAATGCCTCCCTCCACACATCCGCCAAGCTAGCTCTCTTCCTCCCTTCAAAGCCCTACTGAGAGCTCACCTCCTTCAGGAGGTCTTCCCAGATTGAGCCCCCTTTTTCCTCTCCTCCTCCCCTTCCCCTTTGCCCTACCTCCTTACCCTCCCCACAGCACCTATATACGTTTGCACAGATTTATTACTCTATTTTACTTGTACATATTTACTGTTCTATTTATTTTGTTAATGATGTGCATCTAGCTTTATTTCTATTTATTCTGATGACTTGACACCTGTCCACATACTTTGTTTTGTTGTTTGTCTCCCCCTTCTAGACTGTGAGCCCGCTGTTGGGTAGGGACCATCTCTATATGTTGCCAACTTGTATTTCCCAAACGCTTAGTACAGTGCTCTGCACACAGTAAGTGCTCAATAAATACGATTGAATGAACGAATGAATGACAGGGACTGTGTCCCACCCAATTTGCTTATATCCACCCCAGCAGTTAGTACAGTGCCTGGCACATAGTAAGCGCTTAATAAATATAATCGAGATGCTTATTATTATTATTTATAATCATCCCCCTTTTCCAGATGAGGTAACAAAGGCCTAGGGAACTTCAGTGACTTGCCTAAGGTCACACAGGAGATACATGGCAGAGTCGGAATTAGAACTCAGGTCCTCTGATTCCCAGGCCCGTGCTTTTTCCACTCAGCTCCAGTTCATTCTTCACTCTGCTGCCTGGATCATTTTTCTGAAGAGGGTTCAGTCCATGTTTCCCCACTCATCGATCATTTCCAGCCGTCGCCCTTCCATCGTCACATCAAACAGCGACTCTTTAGCGTCCGCTTTAAGGCACTCAGTCAGCTTGCCTTTTCCTACCTCAATTATCTCCTACTGCCATCCAGCCCCACAAACTTCACGAGTCCAATCTTCGGTTCATGGTATGAAGCCAGCTTCTCTTTGATCAGGACAAATACTTTCATTCCTTCATATTTATTGAGCGCTTACTGTGTGCAGAACACTGTACTAAGCGCTTGGGAAGGACAAGTTGGCAACATATAGAGACGGTCCCTACCCAACAGCGGGCTCACAGTCTAGAAGGGGGAGACAGACAACAAAACGAAACATACTAACCAAATAAAATAAATAGAATAAATATGTACAAATTAAATAGAGTAATAAATACGGACAAACATATATACAGGTGCTGTGGGGAGGGGAAGGAGGTAAGGCGGGGGGGATGGGGAGGGGGAGGGGGGGAGAGGAAGGAGGGGGCTCAGTCTGGGAAGGCCTCCTGAATTCATTCATGTGTATTTATTGAGCACTTACTGTGTGCAGAGCACTTCACTAAGCGCTTGGGAAGTACAAGTTGGCAACACACAGAGACGGTCCCTACCCAACAGTGGGCTCACAGTCTAGAAGGGGGAGACAGACAACGAAACAAAACATACTAACCAAATAAAATAGAATAAATATGTACAAATAAATAAATAGAGTAATAAATACGGACAAACATATATACAGGTGCTGTGGGGAGGGGAAGAAGTAAGGCGGGGGGATGGGGAGGAGGGGGCTCAGTCTGGGAAGGCCTCCTAAGCACTCCTCTGTCGGGCGCTTACGGTGGTGCTCAATAAATAGAGTCAGATTCATTCGATCGTATTTGTTGAGCGCTTACTGAGGGGAGAGCACTGGACAAAGCGGTTGGAGGGGCGGGTCGGGGGGCAGTTTGTTGCCCAGCAGCCGGGCCGCCCCCTTACCTTGCCCCGCCCTGGTACTTTTCGTTACTCTCCCCAGGAGCTGGGCCCTGAGGACCCAAATGGGAAGACTCAGATCTAGTGTTCATAGTTTGAAGCCAGTCTCCCCTTTTGCTGGCACCCATACTTTTGCTGGGTAATTTTCTTCCCGGCACATGGGCTATGAAGACCCAGATAGGAAGATTAAAATCTGAGGTTCATGGCATGAAGCCAGCCCTGTTTCAGCCAGTACCTATATTATCATCTCTCCCCCTGGCACCTGGGCCATGAAGACCCAAATGGGAAGACTCAAATCTGAGGTTCATGACACGAAGACTGTCTCCATTTGCCAGCACCCGTGTTATTCTTCTTCTTCCCGGCACCCGAGCCAGGAAGATCCAAATGGGAAGACTCAAATCTGGGATTCATGGGTTGAACCCAGCTCCTCTATTTTTAACTCTGTCCTTGATACCTGAGCCAGAAAGCCCTAAAAGCAAACTCAAATCTGCAGTTCCTGGCATGAAGTCAGTCCCCCTTTTGCCGGAACCCATATTTTTCTCTCTCCCTAGTACTTGGGCCCTGAAGACCCTAATGGGGAGTCAGGGCTGGAGATCATGGCATGAAGCCAGGCCCCCTTTTGCCAGCCCGCACACTTGGATTGTTCTTCTTGGCACCTGGGCCTTGAAAACCTAAATGGGAAGACTCAAATCGAGGGCTCATGGCACAAAACCAGGCGCGCTTTCCCCATCACCCAGGTTATTGTTCTTCTTCTCGGTGTGTAAGCCATGAAGAGCCAAGTGGGAAGACTCCAATCTGGGGTTCATGGCACGAAGCCAGGCCCCCTTTTGCCAGCACCCATGTTTCTTTCACTCCCTCGGCTGGTACCTGGGCCAGGAAGACCCAAAAGGAGAGTCAAATCTAGTATTCATAGCTTGAAGCCATTCTCCCATTTTGCTGGCACCTATACGTTTAGTGTTGTTCCTGGCACCTGGGCCATGAAGACCCAAATAGGAAGACTCCTATCTGGGATTCAGGACACGAAGCCAGTTAGTCCCCTTTTGCCAACATTCACTCAAAAGGAGTTTTTCTTCTTTCTGGCATCTGAGCAGTGAAGACCCAAATGGGAAGACTCAAATCTTTGGTTCCTAACATGGAGCCAGCAACCCTTTTGACAGAATAAATATTTTTCATGCACTCCTCAGGGCCTGGCCGATGAAGACCCAAATGGGAAGATTAAATCTGGAGCTCTTGGCATGAATCCATCCCTCCTTTTGCCCACACCTATCCTTTTATTTTTCTTCCTGGTGCCTGGGCCATGAAGATCTCAATGGGAAGATTCAAATTTGGGGTTTATGGCATGAAGCCGGTCTCTCCTTTTGAAGCACCCATGCTTTTATGGTTCTTCCCAGTGCCAGGGCCAAGAGTATCCAAAAAGGAAGACTCAGATTTGGGGTTCATGGCATGAAGCAGCATGGCCTGGTGGCCTGGGAGTCAGAAGGGCTTGAGATCTAATCCTGGCTCCACCCCTTGACTTGCCCAAGGTCACACAGCAGACATTTAACTTCTCTTTGCTTCAGTCACCTCATCTGTAAAATGGGGATTAAGACCGTGAGCCCCATAGGAGACAGGGACTTTCTTTGTCCAAACTGATTAGGTTGTATCCATCTACCTCAGTACTTAGAACAGTGGTTGGCACATAGGAAGTGCTTAACAAGTGCCATCATGATTATTGTATGCAGAGCTCTATACTAAGCACTTGGGTGTGGACAATACAACAGAATTGGTAGAGATGTTCCCGGCCCCAGGATCCCATGGCTCGAGGGGTCCCTCTCCCCTAGGGCATCCCACCATTCAAGGTAACTGGGACTCTGAGCAACCACTGCTGTGTGGGGAACAGCTTCCGCCCTTTATGCTCTTCCTTCTCCGCTCCTTGCTCCAGATCAAAAGCCTCAGTCTCAGGGCGACCGGAATTATGACTCTCCTCCTCTGCCTGCAAGAATTGACATGCCTTCTAGTCACTGGCACTCCCTGGCTCCCATGTGTCCCCACACTCTGCCTTTCCATCCCCTACTGATGGGGGCGAGGGAAGAGGACATTTTCCTTGGGTGGAGGTGGGGGGGAGGATGAAGCTGATCCTCTCATTTCTGCGCAAGGCTTAGAGAGAGCTGGAGGAGGCAGCACGGCCTAGCGGGTAGAGCTTGGGCCTGGAAGTTGGAAAAACTGGGATTCTAATCCCGACTTGGCCACATAAGGGACCTTGGGCAAGTCACAAAACGACAACAAAAAAACCCCTCAACTGCTGTGTGGCCTTGGGCAATTCTCTTAACTTCTTTGTGCCTTGGTTAGTTACCTCACTTGTAAAATGGGGATGAAGACTGTGTCCCCTTTGTGGGGCATGGATTGAGTCCAACTTGATTGTCTTGTATCTACCCCAGCACTTAGTATAGTGCCTAGCTCATATCACACACTTAATGAATACCATCAGAAAAAAGAGACCATTTTCCCAATTGGTTTCAGTCCCTTGGAATTCCACTCCTCTTCCAAAGGATCAGTGATTTCACCCTATTTAGTACCATCTAAAAATTGGATGAGCATTCTCTTGAATCCTTAAAGTGAACAATAAAAATCAATGAATAAATTTGGTTCCAGGATTGATTCCTGTGGAAAAAACAGAAAATCACTCAACATCTATTCCCTATTCTGTTACTGAAGATTGGTTTCTACTAACGGTAGTCTGCCACTTTGCTGTGTGACCTTGGGCAAGCCACTTAACTTCTCTGTGCCTCAGTTGCCTCATCTGTAAAATGGGGAGTAGGACTCTGAGCCTCACGTGGGACAACTTGATTACCTTGTATTTACCCCCAGTGCTTAGAACAGTGCTCGGCACATAGTAAGCGCTTAACAAATACCATAATTACTAGTAGTAGTAGTATGATCAAGACTGTATTTTCTCCATGTCTTTAAAAGGATGTTACACAAGATGGAATTAAGAGACTACTAAAGTCCCTAAGGAATATATCTAACCTTGCCAAACAGCTGATAGCTACAATGGGCTATTTCTGGCATGATTTGATCTACACAAGTCACGTTCATGGCTTCCTACAATCTTAATGTTCTCCTGGGTGGTTGCAAATTAATGATTTGATCATTGATCATTAATGATTTTGATCATACTATCTTTCAAAGTACCGATGCAAAAATGACTTATTGGTAATTACGAGATCTCCCCTTTTCCCCTTTATGAAGAAGGACACAATGCTGACTTTGTTCGATTCTTATGGACTTTGCCTGGCTCCCCTGTTCAAAAAAAAAAATATAAGTCAACAACTCTGCAGAAACACCTGCCAATACCAGATGTAGGACACAGGACATCAGGCTCTGTTGAATTAAATACGTTCAGCCACCTCTTCCTAGTTTGGCTTTCCCAGCTTCCATGCTAAGTGAAATTTATCCTGGACAGCTGTTCCCTTTTGATCTTTTTTTTAAATAAGGACAGAAGTGAGCAGGAAAAAAAAAGTCTCTACTTCAGACATTTTTATCAGCTTTCCCTTCTTGTCTACTGGGGGGAGGGTTGGTATTTCCTGTTCCCTTATGCCTAACAGTGCTTAGCACACAGTAAGCACTTAGCAAATACCATAATTATTATTGTCACTTTTTTAATTCTCTTGAATGACTTGTGCAATTTGCACTTCCTTTCCAGACTTTGCTTTTCTAGCCATGTTCTCACACACCCAGTTTTTTTTTGTAGACTTTTCAAGTAATCTGGTGAAGATTCCATGTTGTAAGCTTCCTGTGTCAAGGACCTGTGAGAGTTACCAGTTTAACTAACTTGACATCTTGGTACCTTTCTTGTCCTCTTGTTGCCTTGCTGTAGTTTTTGATTTGGCAGAATTTTCTTAAGTCAACTTTCCCAAACACATGCTGAGGGCCCTAAAAGAGACTATGTGTCTAGATGATGTGGCTAGCGATGCCCATTCCTGCCAGTAACAGTACTTTGTGCTTCCACTTAACTTCATTTTGCACGTAACCCTGTGAGAACACTTTCCAATGGCACTCACTGTTTCTTACAGCTCCCTAAGCCAAGGTAGAGATGAGGCACAAATGAAGTTTTACCTCTCTCGCTTTAATTTCTACAATTCCAATAAGTCTAACGATCAGCACGTTTTTCTGATGAAAGAGCCCCAAGGCATCTCTGACTTTCCTTTCATTCATTCATTCAATTAATCGTATTTATTGAGTGTTGTGTGCGGAGCACTGTACTAAGTGCTTGGGAGAGTATGATACAACAACAGACACAATCCCTGCCCACAACGAGCTTACAGACATTAATATAAATACATTACATATGTACATTACATATAGATATGAACATAAGTGCTTTGGGGTTGAGAGGGGGGATGAATAAAAGAAGCAAGTCAGGGTGACGCAGAAGGGAGTGGAAGAAGAGGAAAGAAGGGCCTAGTCAGGGAAGGCTTCTTGGAGGAGGCCTTTGAAAGGAGGGAGAGTAATTGTCTGGTGGATATGAGGGAGGGCGTTGCAAGGGATGCGAGAGGTCGGCAGCGAGACAGAGGAGATCGAAGTACAGTGAGAAGGTTGGTATTAGAGGAGCGAAGTGTGCAGGCTGGGTTGTAGTAGGAGAGTAGTGAAGTGAGGTAGGAGGGGGTGAGGTGATTGAGTGCTTCCGTAGATTACAGTGCAAATGTTGGGTCAAGAAAAGCTGACCCTCATTCAGCCCTGCTTTCCCTGAGGTCACTGAGCTCTTCGGAAGAAATAAGTTCTACATAAATCCAAGGCATTATTCCCTGGGATACACTATTAAGACCAGGAGTGTGGGTACAGGAAACATCCCTTTTTCTCTGTAAAAGGGTGGCAAAATAAGAAGCTGCAAGAATGATTATGCCGACAGACTTAAGAGGGAGAAAAGATCCCTGTTCTCACACTGTGTACACGCTGAGGAACAATACCGACCAGGAGTTTAAATGTTTATTTAACAGAAACGCCAAACCACTCCACCCAGACCCTTCAAACAAAGGAACAAACAAGAAGTATACTGCCAATTCTTTAGCAAAAGTGTCAAAGCAGAGGTTTACTTATCATTCCAAAGCAATCCTACTGGGAGAATTACAAATACACTACTAGCACTGGAGGCAGGAGAGGAGGGGGAAATAAAAAGAAGGACAAAATAATAATGGGATTGGCTGCAAAAGACCATCCAAAGGCACTTCTGCCTGTTCACACTTTGCTCTTCATCCAGCACTTGGCTGCCAAGTTTGAACAGATTTTGGTTTGCATAGCAGGCTGATGCTCAAGTCATCAGCTTCTCCCAGGCACGATTTGGGTAAGTACAAACTCTTTTAAGGCATACATCAGGCAGGGAAGCACAGGACATCCTCTTCCTGTTGCATCCAAGGGCTTGCGTGCTCAGCCAGATGCAAAGGACTGGCTTCTCCACCAAGCAGGCAGCCTGCTGGACGAGAACGACCATCGTGATGGCTGCCAAGAAAACCGTTTCGGGACCCAACGTGACTCCTAAACTCTTCCACGTTCACTTCTCAGTCTCAGCAACGTGACCAATTCCTTCATTCCCGTGGAGGGTGCAATGCTCACGTTTCCTGCCGACGTGGTCCCGACGTCCCGGGCCCACCCATGCGGTGCCTAGGAGAGCGACAGGGATGGGGGCAGGCAAATCAGCCCCCAAATCAAAGCTGCACTGAGGCAGCTGGCCAAATCCCGCCGAGGGCAGCATCATCACCAGAACCGTTCCAAGCAGCGACCACGCACCCAACTCACCCTAAACAAACCCCTCGGGCTATTTGGGGAGATGTGAGGCGAGAGCCCCCTTGGCATCTCCCTCTCACCCACCGCTCTTTAAGGAGAACCGGTCACCTCCTTTAACATAGCTTCTGGGTTCGGGCTGCCTTCAAGTTTCTGGGTGCAAAAATTGAGACGACGTGGGCCGTCATCAGGACTGGCAGCCCGGACCCAAAGCCAGCTGAACAGCGGGATAGGGGAAGGCTTTTCTGGGTCCCAGGCAGTCGCTGGTTCATCTCCTTCCACTTGGCAAGCTTCACTCAGCCTGGGTCGCACTCCTGGTGCCTCAGGAAGTGGCAGATTTGGCGTTGGACAGGGAAGGAAAGCTGCAGACTCGCTAGGTGGGACTTGGCTTTGTAAAAGCCCAAAGGAAAAGAAAATACTGACAAGACACACTGAGGCAGAGTGTCAGGCCCGGAACAGAAGCAGCCATGGTGGCAGACCCCGGGAAGGGCCTCCCTTTAGGAGCAAGTCTGGGGAGGATCCAGGCACCCTCAAAAAAGCCCCAATCTTGGACAGCCAGGACAATTCGCATACCCAAATGCCACCTTATCTTGGGGGTGCTACAGGGACCACCTCAGTCTTGAGGCCTTCCTCCCCAGCCATCCCGGCTCAGCTCCTGAAACGGGAGACATCGCCTCAGAGAGCTCGGCCATCTTCTGATACTGTAAAAGTCCCTTCCATGCCAACTGATGCCTGAAACTGGCCAAATTCATTCATTCATTCATTCATTCAATCATATTTATTGAGTGCTTACTGTGTGCAGAGCACTGTACTAAGCGTGCCCCAGGGGTGCAACTGCCAATCAAGGAGGAACCTGTCCTCCCACTCCGACTCCACCAGAGGTGCCTCAACTGAATTCCAGAGGAACAGCGCTCTAAGTCCCTTTTCTTCCCCTTCCCGTCCAGCACTCAGGGTGCCCGGGGGATTTTGGGCTTCAGACAATAACCCCTAGGGTGGCTCTCGAGAATCGTTTCCCAAGTCTCAGTGCTCCTGTCAACGGCCACAATGCCTGGAGATGGAAGAGTATCCTTCCCTGCTCTTTGGTCGGCCAGGGGAGGCCTGGAGCCCAGCCCCGGCCCCACCCCCAGTTCCTGACAAGTTACTTCAGGCTTTTCACTTTCCCCTCCCCTACCAAGAGGTACAAGTGACTGCCGTGAAGTTCCCAAGGGCAGCTCCCAGGGAGCAGCAAAAACAAGCCGCGCGGTACGTTCGCCTCTTCGACGGCGGGATCGACAGTTGAGCTGCGGAGCCGCTGTTGCCAAGGGGAAGGGGACACTGGAGAAAAAGCCTGGACCTCACAGTCGTTCCCCTCTCAAAACGACCGTGAGAAGAAAAAAAAATACAAGACGAGAAACGATGCCCCCTCCCCGCCCCCACCCCCCAACAAGTAAACCCGCCAAAACCAACACCCACTCCTAATCCTTCTCCGAAAGGAGTCGTTTCCCTCCAAACGTTCCCGGAGGCCTTTGGGAGCCTCCTGCCTTGCTCCCTTTCTGCCGGTGAACAGAAGCAACAAAGCCGCTCTCTGCGTTCAGTTAGCGTGCTGTGAAGTAGTATGGATCCCGAGTTATTGGAAGTGCACAAGCTCAAGAGACTAGAGGCCGGATCGAAAGGAGTCTGTTCCCAGGAGGCACCAGGAATCTGAATCCAAGTCGGGCTTTGTATCTGTTTCCATCTCTTCCTTTGCCGTCTGGGTTCCTCTGGAATGAGTCTCCAGCTGTCCAAACAAAAAAGAATTCACACACGCATGCATGCACACTCCTGATTGTAATGGGCATGACTTAGAGGCTTCGAAAACTCAATCCCCCCAGTAAAGACTAGCTGCTTCCATGCTGGGAAGGTATTAGAGGGTAGCAGCAGGGGCTGGACGTCCAGACTCTGGGAATTCCCAACACTCCCTCCCTGCTGTCTCAGTTTTACGAGCTGCGCCACAGCCCCCTTACGATGGCTTCACCACAACCCTTCAAAAATACTGCCAAGTGAGGACGGAGACCCCAGCCCAATCCAACTGTCTTTACCCAGTTTCTGGGGGAGCCATTGCAGAGACTGCCCCACTCAGACTGCCTTTCGGGTAAGCCAATGAGAGGGCACATGACGAGAGCTATCAGCTGGCCCAGCATCCAGAGAAACAGCATAGCCTAGTGGATAGAGCAAGGGCCTGGGTTCTAATCCTGGCTCTGCCACTTTGCTGCATGAGCTTGGGCAAGTCACCTCACTCCTCTGGGCTTCAGTTACCTCATCAGTAAAATGGGGATTAAGACTGTGAGCCCCATACGGAACAGGGACTGTGTCCACCCTGAATAGCTTGTCTCTACCCCAGCGCTTAAAACAGTACTCGACCCATAGTATTCGCTTAACAAATACCATTAGTATTGTTATTATTCTTTCTCCTGCTGTGGTTGAAGTAACCAGTGCATGTGTCAGTCAGGGCCCTTTCCTCGCCAGAAAGGACGAAACCTGAGCCGCCGATCCACCCACAGAGCAATCTGAGGGTGCCGCGGGTCCCTTGAAAAGTTGTGTTTCTTAACGGGGGGCGGGGGGGGGGGGGGGGGGGGAGGTTCCACCTGCTGCATTCCTTCCATCCCCTTTTGGAGCCTCTGGAGCTGGGAGCAGATTCGAAGGTTTTCCTCCTGCAGCAGCTGCTGTTCGGCCAGGCATTTCAACACCAGTCCCCTTAGCCGCTCCACTTCCACTTGCAGAGAGCTGCACAGGCAGGCTGCAGCCGGAGGCGCTCCTTTCCCTACACACCCCGGAGCTGGGGGCAGCCGGGGGGGCTGCAGACACAAGAAACCCAGAAGCCAACACGTTAAGGAAGCGGCTCCCTGCCACGCCCACTGCGACACCCCCATCTATTCGTTAAATCATATTTATTGAGCACTTGAGAATGTGTCTCCCTACTCTGTTGTATTGCACTCTCCCAAGCTTAGTACAGTGCTCTGCACACAATAAGCGCTCAATAAATACCACTGACTGACTGACAGCTACCCTCCCAGGCCCTATGAAGGGAACCTAATCGTTCCAGGTAACCCGTCAGACTCACCACTCTCACCAAAAGAAGGGCAGCAGGCAGGCAATGGGGCACTGTGGCTTGCAAATGGCACAGGTGACTAGGAGCAGGACAGAGAATCACTGGGACATCTGGGCAAAGGCTGGGCACTGACTCCCTCCAACTGCTAGCGCTTCAGGTCCTTGATGGCAAAGGGGGAAGCAGGGCTATTGAGCTGAGGATATTACCCTGTCCGCTCGGGGGCTTTGCGGGGCTCCATTAAGGTTTTAAAAGAGCATTGAGGGCAATTGGAGGGGACACTCCTTTCGATCTAGCAAGTCAGGACAGATCCTTTTAGTCATGCGCTGATGCACGGCTTCTGGAGCCCAAATGGCTGCTGTCCAAGGAGCAGGATGTCATGGAGTTCAGCATGCCAATGTGCCCAGCAGAAGGGCTGCCAAGTCAATCGGGCACCAAAACACCCTTTATAACATTATAAATGGAAACTTGGGGGGTCACTTGATAAAGATCAATATTAATATCAATTATCAATAACACTCACAGCCTAGTGGATAGAGCATGGACCTGGGAGTTCAGAAGGACCTGGGTTCTAATCCCGGCTCCAGCACATGTCTGCTATATGATAGAGAAACAGCATGGCTCAGTGGAAAGAGCACGGGCTTTGGAGTCAGTGGTTCATGGGTTCAAATCCCGGGTCCCCCAAGTGTCAGCTGTGTGACTTTGGGCAAGTCACTTAACTTTTCTGTGCCTCAGTTACCTCATCTGTAAAATGGGGATTGACTGTGAGCCCCCCGTGGGACAACCTGATCACCTTGTAGCCTCCCCAGCGCTTAGAACAGTACTTTGCACATAGTAAGCGCTTAATGAATACCATCGTTATTATTATTATTATTAGGCAAGTCATTTCACTTCTCTGTGCCTTAGTTACTTCATCTATAGAATGGGGATTAAGACTGGGAGGCCCACAGGGGTCAGGGACTGTGTCCAACCCGATTTGCTTGTTCCACACCAGCACTTAGTATAGTGTCTGGCACATAGTAGGCGCTTAACAAGTACTAATTACTATTAGTAATTGATGATGACAAAGAGACTCATTTAGACACCATTAAGTAAGTAAAGGAAGCAGCAAGACCTGCTGGATGGAGAACGGGCCTTGCCTGCTGGGCAACTCTGGGCAGGTAAGTCATTTTAACTTCACTGTGCCTTGGTTTCCTCACCTGAAAAAATGTGGATTTGATACCTGTGCCCCCTCCTCAGACTGTGAGCCCCGTGTGGGGCAGAGACTGAGGCCGACCTGATACATCTGAACCTACCCCAGCGCCTAGAACAGTCCTTGACACATAGTAAAGCACTTAACAAGTACCATAATCGTCACCAGCATCGTATCCGATCAGTCCCTACACCACCTGGCTCATCACGCAAGTCTAAATGCACTATTCCCCACTGGCCCTGAAAACTAGCCAAAGGCTCCGTAGAAGCAGCTGAACACCTGCCAGTAATGTTACAAGCGTCAGAGAAGTCACAGCCCCAGCGGGATGTGTGGAGATGTTGCCGTTGCTTGCCACTGAACTTAGAAACTTAAACCCCAGAACCTAAACGTTACCCAGGCTTCTGTGGTGGGCTTGTTGCATTCTGCAGGAGCTTCTGAGGCAACTTTGAGCCCTTGTAACTCCTCGTAAGGGAGGGTCTCTTTCTCAGGCTCGGAAAAAGCTGCACTCAGGGGAGAAGGACTGTCAGGCATGGGGATGAACTCGGCATTTTCCAGCTCCTGGAGACAAAGAAAAACAGCAGCGTGTAACATCATCTCTTCACAGCGTATTCCCCTCCTGGCTATGGCCAACCCCACTGGCAACATGACAGTACCCTCTGGCAGTAGCTGTGGTTAATGGCTTTCTTCTACCTCCCGTCCTTCTATCCTCAAAGCGGGTGGAAAATAGGTTCAAAATTGAAAGCACTCTTGCAGGAAGGTTGCCGGGGCTGTTCTTTCCTACACGGGATCTCTGAGTACGAGTGACACCTCACAACTTGATCATGGGGCCGTAGAAAGGCAAGCTGCCTGGAGGACAGTCCTCTAGACTGTTCGCTCCTTCTGGGCAGGGAACATATCCGCCAATTCTCCCAAGTGTTTAGTGCAGTGCTCTGCACACAGTAGGTGCTCAACAGATACCACTGACTGATGGAGGACGCGGGATGAGTCGGCAGGTGTATGTAGCTCCTGCTTCCTCCTTTCGCTTCAGAGAGCACTTAAGATTAGATTTCAGGGCAGGATAACTGTGGACACCGGCTGGTGAGGGAAATGGGAGGAGGAAAAAAT
Organism: Tachyglossus aculeatus; assembly: GCF_015852505.1. Classification (NCBI taxonomy): domain Eukaryota; kingdom Metazoa; phylum Chordata; class Mammalia; order Monotremata; family Tachyglossidae; genus Tachyglossus; species Tachyglossus aculeatus. The sequence goes on along the minus strand of NW_024044997.1, from coordinate 34,636 downwards.
CTCTTTGATGGCAATTGAATCGGAAACCGGGGTTGTGGCCGAAAGGTCAACTGGCCGTGCCCAAGTTTGGAACAGCTGGCTGAAGATGTTCCGACGTATCTGCCTTTCATTTTGCAGCAGGGGATTTTGACCTCAACCCGAGGAGCTCACCCTTCTCCCAGAGCCATTACCTTCCGCAGCCAGCCCGGGCAGGAGCTGCTACCCACGCTGCTGACCCCCATGGCCTCAGGGGGGCTCATCAAGCCCCCAATGCCCCGGTCCGCCTCCATGGTTCCCCGGAAACCACCACTTGGGTCAGGGGTCTCGGATGCCCGTTGGGTTTCCTCCTCTTCGCCACCACCGTTGCCACCTTGAGTGGAGCTCTGTGCCCCTGACACATACAAGAAGAGAAGTACAGTGTTTCAACTGGCCATAAGAACTGCCATGCCGGGGGACACATTTTCCCCTGCAAAATAAGTGGCAAGATGTCTGGGGCACACTGCTGTGGAAAGGGCAAGAACTGGCCCGGACCTATGGCAGAGTACGCATTTTGTCCGATGCTAACCTTTAAATGAGGTTCTAACACTCACGATCCACGTAATGCTTATTCTCCTCCCCTCTCTTGACTTCCAAACCTACCTCACTGGCTTAATCTAATGAGCTGTAATTGACGCTTGGCTTTGGCAATCTACCTGACAACAGTTCATCCAACTCAACCCCATATGACTGCTCATCTAACTCATCTTAACAGCTCCAGAGAGCTAAGTTTTTCTGCTCTGCCAAACCTGCTCACATCCATAAGAAGTCCAAACTCTATCAAGAGCCAGCCACCCTACTGATGTCCACTATCCTCCTGTTGCTCCAAAAAGCAGCCCTGCTTCTTTCATGAGTTGCAGGGTTCCCATCACACTTCATGTCTCTCGGGGGCTTAAAATCCCAATGACCGCTTCATCTCCCCAACATCCGTCCAAGTCCTGACCCTTTCCCGACGTATGCTTGTTTGCCTAGCTATCAGAAAAAACCTCTCCTACTTCAATAAATTCTTTGATCTTCAAGTCCCTCTGAAACTTTAATTCTCCCTCCTTTCCAGTAAGCATCCTGTTACTACTCAGCGCTTAGAACAGTGCTTGACACACAGTAAGCACTTAACAAAGACCATTATTATTATTATCACTAACATGCAGAGAAACCCTTCCTGTCAGACCCTTGAGAAGCAGCATGGCCTCGTGGAAAGGCATAGGTGTCAGAGGACCTGGGTTCTGATCTTGACTCTGCCACCTGTCTGCTGTGTGATCTTCGGCAACTCAGTTAATGTGTGCCTCAGGAATCTCATCCATAAAATGGGTTTTAAGACTGTGAGCCCCCAAAATCTCCAGTGGCTACCAATCAACCTACGCATCAGGCAAAAACTCCTCACTCTCGGCTTTGGGGCTCTCCATCACCTCGCCCCCTCCTACCTCACCTCCCTTTCCTTCTCCAGCCCAGCCCACACCCTCCGCTCCTCTGCCACTAATCTCTTCACTGTGCCACGTTCTCACCTGTCCCGCCGTCGACCCCCGGCCCACGTCCTCCCCCTGGCCTGGAATGCCCTCCGTCCACACATCCGCCAAGCTAGCTCTCTTCCTCCCTTCAAAGCCCTACTGACAGCGCAACTCCTCCTCCTCCAGGAGGTCTTCCCAGACTGAGCCCCCTCCTTCCTCTCCCCTTCCCCATCACCCCCCCACCTCCTTCCCCTCCTCACAGCACCTGTATATATGTTTGTACAGACTTATTACTCCATTTATTTTACTTGTACATATTTACTATTCTATTTATTTTATTTTGTTAATATGCTTGGTTTTGTTCTCTGTCTCCCCCTTCTAGACTGTGAGCCCGCTGTTGGGTAGGGACTGCCTCTATATGTTGCCAACTTGTACTCCCCAAGCACTTAGTATAGTGCTCTGCACACAGTAAGCACTCAATAAATATGATTGAATGAATGAATGAATGAATGAATGACCACAGCTTTTCACCTTGAGCCTAGAACCTGCTTCAGCTATCAAAACTTCGCCAATATCCAGCTTTTCCATTCCACAAGTTTCCCATCTCTGAGTATGAGGACAAGTGTGCGTGTATCCTGCAGACGGGGGGCTAGGGGTGGTGATACAGGGTTTGCTGTTTTGGGGGTTACTCTAGCTGGGAGGGGGGTGCAAAGCCGGCACCTGCCCCGTTTTAGGGGGAGGGAAGTGGCCCGATGCCTGTCTACTTGTTTTATTGTGTTGTTTTGTTGTCTGTCTCCCCCCTTATATTCATTCATTCAATCGTATTTATTGAGCGCTTACTGTGTGCAAAGCACTGTACTAAGCGCTTGACTTCTAGACCGTGAGTCCATTGTTGGGTAGGGATTGTCTCTATTGCCGAATTTTATTCTCCAAGCGCTTAGTACAGTGCCTCTGCACACAGTAAGTGCTCACTAAATACGACTGATTGAATGAATGAATATTCAATAGAGAAGCACCATGGCTCAGTGGAAAGAGCCCGGGCTTGGGAGTCAGAGGTCATGGGTTCCAATCCCGGCTCCACCCCTTGTCAGCCTTATGTGACTTTGGGCCAGTCACTTCACTTCTCTGGGCCTCAGTTCCCTCATCTGGAAAATGGGGGATGAAGACTGTGAGCCCCACGTGGAACAATCTGATTACCTTGTATCCCCCCTCCAGTGCTTAGAACAGTGCTTGGCACATAGTAAGCACTTAACAAATGCCATTATTATTATTATTATAAAACAAGCTGGTGACAGAGCAAGTGACCTAGGCAGAAAGGGAAATTTGGTCAGCAGTGCAAGACACACCTGAGGGCTCCATTAACATGGAGTCACAGATGCCTTTAGCAACCAGCAGAATATCAACAAATCCAAAGTAAGATCTCTGCTGCTTCCTTACCTGAGGCCTAAACTGTAAACACAATTTTTGTTCTTGTCGAGTCTGTCCCGTCCACTAAGATATGACAGACCTCTAGGTCTGGTTACCACATCTCAAGGGGCTTCACCTGGAGGAACCAACCTAGATCCTTTTTCCTCAGTGGATACTAAGAAGTGATGGATACTAAGAAGTGACGACTGGAAGATGAAGCAGAATAGATAACTGGATGACTTGGGCCTGATTCTCTCAGGGACCTTTAATGCTGGGCTGCCTTTTCATTAGATATTTTGATTTTTGTTTTTTCCCCTAAGGACCTGCCCTTGCAGAATGAACTTTCCAGGATGTGCCCGTGTGGAGGGAGAGAAGATAGGTACGGAAGGAGAGCCTGCAGCACTGGGGGGCAGGAGAGTAGACTGAGTCATGACTCTCATTTCTCCGCATCTTCAAAGCCCTCCTAAAATCACACCTCATCCATGACACCTTCCCCGACTAAGCCATCCCTTCTGAATCACCTATGGACTTGGTTCCGTACCCTTTAAGCACTTGATATTAACCCCACAGCACTTATGATCTTCCATTACCCCTATCTGTAATTTATTTTGATGTCTGTCTCCTCCTGTACACTGAAAGTTCCTTATGGGCAGGCACCCTGTCCACTAACTCTTTTGAACTGTACTTTTCCAACCCTTGAGTATAAAGCTCTGTACCCACTAAACACTCAATAAATACCAGGGACTGATTACGGCTAGGAGGCTCTTAACTTGGCTATGAGAACCACTTGAACGACCTATGACTCTCTCTCTCCTAAAGACGGACATTTCCCATTTTCTTTTAGTATACCTGAGTCTGCCCCTCTTATTACACCTCCCCATAAGAGGTGTACCACCACCTCTACAAGAACCACTGGCTGCCTAAAATTTGGTTACTCACCAGTTCCAATGGACAAGCCACTGCTGTTGGAACGGATAGTCTTAGAGTTCAACACCTTCTCTGAGGAAAGAACAATTCTGTATTAGGGACGTGTGTGGGGTAGGAGGGGGGGAAAGACAGAGATGTCCCCTTCACCCAGAAACACTTCATTGTGCTTCATGAGGAGTCGTGCACAAGAACCCAGTTCCTAGCCCCCCTATAACTTTAGGAAGGGCCTGGTGGGCCCCAAACTGGTCCATGTAGTGTCTAAAGAGTTTTCCATACTCTTGAGATAAAGTGAGAGAGAGTGTGTGTGAGCGCGTGCGTGCGTGCGTGCCCGTGTGTGTGTAAACAGGCAGAATGCTTAGTGGTGACCTAGTTCTCTTAGGACAAGAGGAGAAAGGCTCATAAACAACACCAAAACCTTCACTGATCATGAGAAAGGCAGAAAAAACAGAGCTAAATTCCACAAATGGAATCTGCCCAAGACTGCCAGCAACAGAAGCCCTTGGAGTGTAAAATTACCACTCAGAAACAAAACTATGGGACTAAGTATGCCCCAACGATTCTCCCTCTCCCCTGGGACATCCCTGAACTGGGGACATGTGGCATTAGCACCTTGAGGGCTGATTTCTCCCACTCCCACCCACGGCCACCCCCATTTCAGTCACACAGTCACCAACGTTATGCGCCTGCTCCATTTACCAACAATGAGAATGGTGTGCCAGCCCCGGCAAGACAGATCCGGGACATGATGCAGGGATCCAAAAATGGGCCGAGGCCACGAGGTACAGATATCAGAACCGTGAGGTTTCTCCGTAGGGGTCATTGCGAGGCGGCCGTTCCCTCCGTTTCCCCAAGCAAAAATGTGATTATCTGGGAAAAGAGTGGAGGAACCAAAAGTTGGACACCCTGCTGTCCTCTTCCTTCTAATCAAGCTTCCCAGACCTCGCTCCACTAGCAACTATGGTCTCCCGGTTTGAGCTAGTTATGGGACAGTCTCTTTTCCAGACAGTGCCTTGTACACAATAGAGATTTCGTAGAAACTCTGCAATCTCCAAGGAGGCCAATCAAACAGAAGCATCCAGATTTCCATTTCCTCTACTGACCTCCGGTAACCCAAAGGATACGATCTGATCCGAAAAGACCAGATCAGGAACAAGGAAGCATTACTGAGTAGCTTTCGCCCACTTTGGGCTTTCCGTTGCTCTTGAGACTTTATCCCTCTCAGCACAGCTGTAGAAAATTTTCCCTCCCACTTTTGCTGTCACTTCCCTGTGAACAGTATGGGCGAGGAACAGCAGAGATGGGGAATCGCCACTGGTACCTCAAACTCAATATACCTAAATCTAACTGCCCCTCTTCCTCCATAAACCCACTCTTCCTCCTCCCTGTCCCATGTACATTGACAGGACGGCATCACCAACTTCCTCATCCCAGAAGTCTACAACCTCAGTGTTTCCCGGGACTTTTTGTTACCTTTCAATTCTCATGTTCAATCTAGTGACAAATCCACCCATTTTGTCTTGCACAGTGCCTGAAATGCCCCTTCTTCTTCAATGTGACAATGACCACTTGGTCCAAGGTCTTGTCATCTGGCAGCTAGACTCTCACATCAGCCTCCATGCTGGTCTCCCTGCCTCGAGCCTCTTCCCTCTCCCATTTGGACTACTATATGCTGCTGTGTGAACACCTCCTTGGGGAGTCGCTCAGCACTCATCTCCCCCTTGGCTTCCTGTGGCCCTCCGAATTCCTCACTCTCAGATGCAAAGTTCTCAATCAACTAGCCCCATCTCACATTTCTGCGCACTTCATCCACTACTCTCCCGCTGGCTCTCTTTGCTCCTCTCAACCTCTCGCCTTTTCCCTAAGCTATTCCTCTGGTCTGGAATTCCCTCCCCCAGCAAATCCAACAGATCGTAGCACTCCCCACAGCACCCTCCTAAAACAAAACTTCCCTGACTAGTTCACAACACCCTAAGTGCTGCAATCTCCAGTACTTATTTATTCCCATCCTGAACACTTTTGCACATATGCTATTCAACTGAACAGTTATTTCCTTTGATTACAGTGCTTGTAAACACGTCCACTGCTGTCATCCCCATTAGCGTGTAAGCTCCCTGTGGGTGGGGAATACGTCATTTTCTTGTTTTGAACTTCCGGAGGGCTTAGTACAGCACCCCACACTCAGTGGGTGCTCGATATATGTTAATACTCCCTCTACACTCCTTCTGAGTGCAAGGGCTTATTACGCAAAGGTTTCTCAGGCGATCCCCTGCGCTTATTCCTCACATCTGTCAAACCCTTCCTTCTTGGGACCTGCTCACATTTACCAACAATGTTACAAAATCTTCTACTCAAGGAGGCATTACTGCCTCAAAACGTAGGAAGAGTAAATGTGCAATTTAACCTCAAATAGCCACCCCCACCTCTCTCTCCAACAGCCAGCCCCAGAGGACTCTGGGAATGACAGGCACCCAACTCCCTCCAGACTTACCATCCGTAGCAGCTATGGTAAACTCATCACCACACGAAACCCTGATCACCTGCTTCCCACCAAGGGGCCCCCCCCAGAAGATTGATTCCCAGGCGCTTCTTATAGTCCCCGACTCCTAGCTGTCCACACTTGTTGGAACCAAAGGTCAGCAGACGGCCCCGTTCTAAAAGGGAAGAAATGACAGTAGTTATCTGGAGCCTGGAAAAGGCAGGCTGATGACGCCCTGGGGAGGCTGACAACAAAACAGCTCAGAGCAAAACTGAAAGCACTGGGGCAATTGCTGGGAGGCCTATAAGATAACATAACCTCAAAAAACGCCCCCCAATCTTGCCCTTGATCATCATCCTCTCTTGGCCCAATGCATCTTCTGTGTTGGACCCTCTCAAAATGCTCTGCTGGACTGTGGGTTCCAAGGCCTTAGCTAGAGGGATTATAATGTCTGGAAAGGGGTTTCAGCTGAGCCAGGAGTAGAAGGATGTAAAGATATGGGAAGGACTAACCACAAGCAGGCATCAGAAGCCTTCTGCCACTGCAACCTGGCAGTCTGCAATGCCAGCACCAGAGGGCCCATGGGCAAAAAGGCCATCTCCTGGTGCTACAAGCTTCCAAGAACCAGAGCTGCCTCATTCTACTGGTTGGCTCTGTCAGTCTCCTGGGATAGCAGGAGGAAAATGATATTCAAATAATGTTCTCTCCAACAGTTTACTTCCCCCTTGGGAGCCTGCTGCTGCTGCTTCCTCCTGCTGCCTTCCTGTCCCTGTAATTCAACCCATAATTGATAGAACTCTGAAGGTTTAACTTCAGGTGTGCCAGAAGGAAAATGAGAGAATCCCGTTCCGGGCCCCGGAGCTTATAGAGCACAGAAATCTAGAAGGCAGACGAGATATCTACCCGTTGCTACAAAAACAGATGGTACGAGGGGTGAAAGCAAAAGTTTTTTTGTAACTGGAATGGCGAGGCACTTCCAACTGCCACTGCCATCACTCGAGATTGTGGTGTTGCATGGGGTGGGAGGGCTGCCGCAGTCCGCTGAGCGCGATGGAAACCCCACTGGCCCAGACTGTGTCCAGACAACCCAAGAAGCACCACAGCATAGTGGCCAGAGCCCGGGCCCGGGAGCCAGAAGGACCTGGGTTCTAATCCCAGCTCCGCCACTTGTCTGCTGTGGGACCTTGGGCTTGCCACTTCACTTCCCTGTGCCTCGGTTATCTCATCAGTAAAATGGAGATTAATCTTGTGAGCCCCACATAAGACATGGACTCTGTCCAACCTGATTAGCTTGGGTCTACCCCAGCGCTTAGAATAGCGCCTGGCGCATACTAAGTGCATAATAAATGCCATTAAAAAAGAACTCAAGGAAGCCAGAGCAGGAGGGTGGGCCGCCCCGACCAGCCCCACCCTGGAATGGCCCCGGTGACCCCCACGCCTGCCAGGGGAGCACGTGGCGCTGTTGGTGACCTGACTGCCTAGCTCCGGGCAGGTTAGGCCCCATACCACAACCTCAGGGTGGCACCACACTGGGATCTAGTCTGCTCTTTCGCACACCTTACTACCAGAGCCCCCAGGCCAGTGATGGGAGGGGCAAGCATTATTATCGGAGCCCCAGGCCAGTGAGGGTGGCCCAGGCCATGACACTGCTGGGGATCCCCTTGTCCAGGCTTGTCAGCCTTGGCTCTATGCCACCGATGCAGGGAGGGGGAAAGCATCCACTTTGAACCAAGAAGCAGCCGTGGCCTGGTGGAAAGAGTATGGGTTTGAATCCGGCCTCCATCACTTGTCTGCTGTGGGACCTTGGGCAGGTCACTTTGCTTCTCTGGGTCTCTGTTATCTCATCTGGAAAATGGGGATTAAAACTGTGAGCCTTACGGGGGACAGGAGGTGTGTTCACCCTGATTATCTTGTATCTACCCCAGCATTCCGTACAGTGCCTGGCACATAGTAAGCACTTACCATACACACACACACACACACACACACACACACACACACACACACACACTCTCTCTCTCTCTCTCTCTCTCTCTCTCTCTCTCTCTCTCTCTCTCTCTCTCTCTCTCTCTCTCTCTCTCTTACTAATTTGTACTGGCGACTGCACTGGCACTTACTGTCTTACCAGTGACGCTTCCGGCCAACTGCCATCTCTGGACAGTAGCAACAAGTGAAAAAGGCCAGGGCAAATTTACCTGGTTTTCCCACGGTTCTCCCAGTTAATTCTTGGGGAGAAAAATGGAGTACCGGAGTGATCCTCGTGGAGGTTTAAGCCATCATTCATTCAATCGCATTTATTGAGCGCTTACTATGTGCAGAGCACCGTACTAATACTAAGTGCTTGGAAAGCACAATTTGGCAACAAATAGAGACATCCCTACCCAACAACTGGCTCATAGTCTAGAAGGCGTCCCAACCGCTCAAAACCATGCACCCCCCAGGAAGTGTAGCAGAGGCCGGAACAATTACAGACATAGCCTAGTCAATCGTCAGAGAGAGGGCAGGTAAGCATTCCTCCCTTAGGGATTTTATACATGGTGTGACAGGAGACGGCATTTCCTACATCATGGAAAACACTGATTAAAGTCTTTCAAGTGCATAGTATGTGCAGGAGACTGAGAAAATACATTCCCGGCCGCCGAGAAGCATCTCAGGGCGGGGAGCCCTGGGCTAGGAGCTGTGGTACGGGATCTGGAGATTATCTCACCATCAATAGCTGCAGTATGAGTCTTCCCAGGGGCAATGGTACGGATCTTGTAAAAAGACAACTGCTTAGCCAGAGTAAGTGAGGTTGTGTAGGGAACTTCACGGTAAGCCTAGAAGAAAAGATAAAACACAACCAAAGATCCTCGGATGAGGGAACAGTCCAAAGAGGCTGGAAAAATGGATCTATGAAAGTCAAAGCAACTGACATCATTTGGAGCGGGAAAAAGAAGGCGGGGTGGGTCAGGGATGACCCTGAGATGGTGACTTACTAACAGTCTTCGAGATGGGAAGGGCAAAGGTAACCAATCCGTTGGAAGGGGACAGTGAAAAGCTAACTATCCCAACTGGGACTATCAAAATGACCAATTATCAGACCCGAGGCTAGCTGGGATGACTGAGGAAAGTGCAGATATTCGAGCAAATCCGGGTCTAAGTATGACCAAGTATGCTCAGTTATCCTCAGGTTCCCTTCAATTTTTGAAGCCATCCAGCCTTGGTCCTAAAATAATCCATCGACTTCTGCTATGTTCTCTATCTCCAAAATACGAGTGGATACAGAGGCAAAAATCATTTCGGTGATAAAAAAAAGTCCCCCGGCCCTCATGTGTTTTTTGTGCTATTAGCTGTGGCGATTTTCTGTGACTCTTATGCTCAGCCCTTGGTGTTTGCTGCCTCTTTGCTCACAGCAGCCTCGGCTCTGTCTCTCTGGCAGCCGGCTGGCCCCGCCCAACCAGGAAGCCTAGTGAGTAAGCGGACGGGGGTGGGCGGGTTGTTGTAACGGACAGACATACAGATGGTCTCTAAGGTTTCACCTGATTAGAAGGGCTTTCTCTAACCAATCCCTTGTACGAGGGACCACTGTAGATAAAATAACCAATGTGAAAGGTTTTTCAGATGCCCAAACAGGTAAATTTTTCAATTCCTTTCTCCTTTTTAAGCTCCTTTAAAAGTTTAAGGGAGTTTAAGTGTCCCTCCTGCTCTTTCTCCTTCTTTTCCTTGTTCTCTGGCAGTTCTTCTTGGTTCCCTATTTAGGTAATCCATTGGTTTGTGACAGTCCTCTGAGGCAAGCTGGACTTCACCTGGGCTTCTTCACTGCCCTGTAGTTAACAATCTCTTCCCTTAGGAACGCTGATGGGGCCCCACAGAAATTCTAACCGGACAGAAGGCACAGCACTCACTTCATGGTTGATGATTCCGGACATGCATTGATTCAGGCCCAGTTTGTTGAATTCGTTGAGTCCGCAGGCTAACACTTTGCCAGACTGAGTCAACAGAAATGACCCATCACAACTGCACTGAACTGAGACAATTATCAAGGCCTTGGGAACATCCACCTAGGGAGAGGAATCAGAACAAGAGTCCAAATGGCATGCAAATTGATTCTGAGAGCTAGTGAACAGATTTCCAACTCTGGGATAACCTGGAACCCCAGGTGTAGAGATTAAGATCAAATGGCTGCTCCATTCCTCTCGCTTTACCAGATCATCTAGTAACGGCTGCCTTTCCAGAGAAAGCGCAAGGGCCCCCAAATGCAGAGCTGCGAGGCCTGACTGAAGGGAGAGAGAGGTACATAAATTGATTGATAAAGAAGAAAAATCTGAGCAGTGAGGTGGCTGGAAGGGATGACTTCTTTGCTCTCCTCCTCCTCTTTTTCTTAGATTGTGAGACCTCATTCCCCGCCCCCCCCAAGCCTAAGGGATAGGTAACATGCTTAATCCCCACTTGGGTATTCTCTCCCAGCACTTCGTACCAGACTCAGCCCGCAGTAAGTGTTAAACTACTACTATTACTCCTCCTCCCTTCTTCACCCTTTAATTCTTCTGTTCTGGGTTCTCTACTCTATTTACTCTACCCTCATTCTCTTGGGGATCTCATCTCTCAACAATGGTGTTATTCTCGACTCTTTTCTCTCATTCAACCCCCACAATTTGGTCATCAAATCCTGCTGGGTCTACCTTCAGGCGTCTTTAAAATCTGCCCTTTCCTCTTCATCCAAAGGGTTACCATGCTGATCCAAGCACTTATTATGTCCTGCCTGGAGTACTGTATCAGTCTCCTCGCTGACCTCGTCGCCTCCTGTCTCTCCCCTTCCAGTCCTTACTTCACTCTACTGCCTGGATCGTTTTTCTAAAAAAGTTCAGAAGTTCAGTTCATATCTTCCCACTCCTCAAAAGCTTCCAATGGTAGCCCGTCGACCTCTGCATCAAACAGAAACCCCTTACCTATGGCTTTAAAGACCACAATCAGTTCACCGTCTCCTATCTTACCTCACTGATTTCCTAATACAATCCAGCTGACACGCTTTGTTCCTTCAACACCAACCTATTCACTGCACCTTGATCTCTTCTACCTCACCAATGACCCTTTGCCCACATCCTCCCTATGAGCTGGAACTCCCTCCCTCTTCATAGATGAGAGGACCACTTTCTCCACCAGCTCACTGTGGGCAGGGAATGTGCCTCCCAAGCACTTAGGACAGTGCCCTGCACACAGCTAGTGCTTAATAAATATGGCTAAAACACAAGCTGTATTAAAATCACATCTCCTCCAAGAAGCCTTCCCCAATTTAGCCCCATTTCCCCTACTCCCTCTCCCTTTTATGTTGCCTATGCACTTGGATTTGTACCGTTTAAGCCCCTGATATTCATCCCATCCTCAGCTTCACAGCACTTATGAACATATTCATAATTTAATGTCTGCCCTGTCCTCCAAGCATGTCTGCCCTACTCTCCCAACCATTTAGTAGAGTGTTCTAGAGTTAGCATTCAATAAATATCACTAATCGACTGATCTCTCAGCTATTACCCCTATGGGGAGGATGCCCATATCTACCAGTCCTGAACTCTCACCTTTTTTTTTAAATGGTATTCGTTAAGCGCTTAGTATGTGCCAGGCACTTAATCGTTGGAGTAGATACAAGTTGATCAGGTTGGACACAGTCTCTTGTCCCACATGGGGCTCATAGTCTTAATCTCCATTTTACAGATGAGGTAACTGAGGCACAGAAGTTAAGTGACTTGTCCAAGGTCACACAACAGACAAGTGGCAGAGATGGGATCAGAATCCAATCCTTCTAACTTCCAGACCTGTGCTCTATCCATTATGCCACGCTGCTTATCACCTTGTGAAACAGGCTTGTGTTTCTCCATCCTCCAGAACATCTCCACATGGATAACTTACTGGCATCATAAACTTAATATGGAAACACTGAACTCACATTCCATCCTAAGACTCCTCCACTTCCTTCTCCCTTTCCCCTCAGAAACAGCATCTTAGATTCCACTCTGCTTCTCATTTCCCACATTTAGTCTGTCTCTAGTTTATCCTAGTTTTTCCTCTATGACATTTTCCTTCCTCAAGCCCTCCTTAAGGAGGCCACTCCGCTGATCTCCTGGCTAGATTGCTGCAACAGCCTCCGTGCTGATCTCCCTGTCTCCAGGCACCCACTTTAGGCGAACCTACACTCAGCTGTCCAGATCATTCCCCTCATCGAATACCTGCAGTGGCTACCCTACTTCCCTCTGAATCAAACCCAAACTCGTGAACATTGGTTTAAGGTTCTTCACCAGCTGCTCCTTCTTACATTCCCATACTTTTCTCCCAGAGTACCCCAGCTCATACTCTTCGCTCCTCCCAAACTAATCTCCTTATGTTACCTCACTCTCAACACTCCTAATCCTGACCTTCTGCACATGAATTTTCCCTTAGATGGCACTCTCTCCCGACTTAAATCTCCCAAACGACACAAATCCCTCCCACCTTCAAAGCTCTCCTCAAATGTCCACTCTCCCAGAGGCATTCTCCACCATTAGCACTCACGTTTTTGATTACACTGATGTGGACATTTATTTACTAATTTTCTGCTTCCATTTTTGCCAGTTTTTATCTTTTTACCTTTGTACACATGTTAACTGTGTCTGCCTCTCTCCCCCACTAAACTGCAGACCTTGATTGCATGCTCACGCTCCCAAGCTTCTGCAACCAGTACGGTCTCAATCCATACCGAAGATGACTTGAAGGGAGGGAGGGAGGGTGGTCTGGTGAAGCTGAGGGAGGAGCTTTTTCCCTGGGGGGAAAGTTTCAGGAAACAAAACCCTTCAAATAGAGGAGCCAGGGAAAAAGGTCTGATCACTGAGAAGCCTTTATAATCATGACAAATCCTGGGAGAAGTAGTTGATGCATTTTTACCTTCTGCGGAGTATAAAAATCCTCTTCCGAATCCAAGCCCAGTCGTCCTGGAATGTGTAAAAAATAGGACGGGGGAGGGAGAGAGAGAGCGCAAGAAAGACAGACAGACAAACACACACACAGAAATAAATTGGATACCACTCAGGCTTCTTTCGCCTAAGCTGATTTCCTGAGGAAATCTCCCTTTCTGAATGATCAATGACTCAAAAAAATTTGGATATAGTTGCTGGCCCCTTTGGCCCTGCACTGGGATAGGACCCCAGGAGGCTAATTTTCCCAATTTTTGCACTTCTGTTTCTCAAGAACTCACGCAGGACTCTTAAAGCAAACGGGCAATTAAATTAGGAAACACGTGTATGACTGAGTCTCAAACAGCATGCAGGTCAGGCTAGAGCCAGGTGGCATGCACATTACAAAGAGCAGGCCGCACCTACCATATTCCCCACAACCCCATGAATAGACTTCTTTGTTTCGGGTCAGAACCACCACATGATTATCGCCACAGGAGACCTGCTCCACTGGATTGTTAAGGAAGAAATTCAGCTGCATAGGCTCCAAGACCTCGGACCCAGCAACCTTGTCCATCCCCATGCAACCGTAGTAATCTGAGCCAAAGGCGTACAGCTGGCCCTCATCTGGACAAAAGAAAAGAATGAATCCGTCAGTGTTCGGAATAGCTAGCCTAAGAGGAGCCAGCTTTTTGCTTTGAGTGTGGGGGTGAACTTGGGAGCCGATTTTCAAGGGAACAGGTGAGGGAGGGGAGAGGAGGAAAGAAGAAAGGGAAAGAGGAAGGGGAGAGAAGGGGAGTGAAAGAGGGCGAGCAGGAGAAAACCAAAAACACTGACTCAGGCTGCTCCTCTTTGGCTGCCTTTCTAGTCCTCGTCAGACCCGGGGACTGGATGTGAGAAATTCCTCTCCACCGCCTTCCCCTCTAGACTGTAAGCTCCTTGTGGGCAGGGAATGTGTTTGTTTATCTGTTGTACTCTACTCTCCCACGCTCTTTGTACAGTGCTCTGCACACAGTAAGTGCTTAATTAAAATGACTGACTGAATGAATGAATGAAGCAGCCTGGGGGATGCTCCGGGGATGGGGATCGGAGAGCTAGCTGTGAGCTAGCTGCTGCAGTGGCAGCGCATGCCCCACGAGAAAGCACAAACGCTACGTGACTTGAGGATGAAGATCTGCTGCTAGAGTAGCAGAAGCAACCCAGTTCACACACCCTAGAGAGTTCACTTGCCTAACGACATTGGCCTTGGCTGGTGGAATTGGCTGACAGCAATCCGGGACCTGTGCGCCCACCCAGACTCCACAAATCCGAGTCCCACCCTTCCCAGGGGATCCTTAGCAGGCCCAAGGGGTGGGGCGGGCTCCTGCGGCTGCCCGTCCGGTCCACAAAGCCCCCCTCACCCCTGTGGAGTCAGAGCTTTACAGAATTTTTAACACAGCGAGTGCTCCATTAATGCTGGTGATCACCGCAATGTCCAGATCCACCCAGAGGGCCACTTCAAGGCAGGAAAAGGAGTCACTAGACAATTTATCAGGACAGACACTTAGATTAGATATGTCCAGGGGATACACTTGGAAATTGCAAAACCTAGCCTAAAGCCCAGACCATCTTTAACAAGGGGAACCATAAATACCAAGGTCCAATTTTTCGATTGGAGCTCCTAAAAGTGCACTATCTGGCTTTCGCCCTTTTCAAATCACTGAGACTCTTCCCTCCAAGGTCACCGCGACCTCTTTTTTGCCAAATCTCATGGATTCCCCACTGTCTCAACGCATCTCGACCTCTCGGCGGCCTCTGACAAAACAGACCACTTTCTTCTCCCGGAAAACCAATCTAACCCAGGTTTTACTGTCCCCTTCTCTTCTGGTTCTTCCCTGACCTTTCTGGCTGAGTCTTCTCCGTTTCGTTTGCCGGTTCTTCCTCTGTCTCCCATCCTCTAACTGTGGGAGGCACTCCCTTGGGAAGCTCGTCTGCTCTTACAGCTTCAACCACCACTTCCATCCAGAAGTGGTCTACCCAGTCTACCTTGCTAGCTCCAACCTCTCTTCACGGCAATCTCACATCTCCTCCCGTCTCAGGACACCTCAATCAATCAAAGGTAGATTCTGAGCGTTTAATGTGTTCAGAGCACTGAACTAAGTGCTTGGAAGAGAATACTATAACAGAGTTGGCAGACATGTTCCCTGCCCACAACGAGCTTACAGTGCAAAGCTCTACATGGATGTTCTGCTGGCACCTCAAGTTCTATGTGTCCAAAACTGAACGCCTCATCTTACCTCCCAAATTATCTCCTCCATCAAACTTTCCCATCGCAGTCAACGACACTTCCATCCTTCTATCTCTCAAGCTGGTACACACATCCTTGACTTCTCTCAATATCACTGATATTTCTCTCTCTCCCTCACTCTCTACCAATATTCAGTCTAACACCAAATCCTGCGAGTCCTTCCTCAGTAACATCTTCAGAATCCTCCTCTTCCTTCATCCAAACTGCCCCGTTGATGGTCCAAGCTTGGGGAAGCAGCGTGGCTCAGTGGAAAGAGCCCAGGCTTTGGAGTCAGAGTTCATGGGTTCGAATCCCGGCTCCGCCAATAGTCAGCTGTGTGACTTTGGGCAAGTCACTTAACTTCTCTGTGCCTCAGTTACCTCGTCTGTAAAATGGGGATTAAGACTGTGAGCCCCCCGTGGGACAACCTGATCACCTTGTAACCTCCCCGGCGCTTAGAACAGTGCTTTGCACATAGTAAGCGCTTAATGTCATTATTAATAAATGCCATTATTAATAATAGTAATAATAATAATGGTATTTGTTAAGCACGTACTATGTGCCAAACACTGTTCTAAGCACTGGGGTAGATACAAGGTAATCAGGTTGTCCCATGTGGGGCTCACAGTCTTCATCCCCATTTTCCAGAGGCACAGAGAAGCTAAGTGACTTGCCCAAAGTCACACGGCTGCTAAGTGGCTGAGCCGGGATTAGAACCCACGACCTCTGACTCCCAAGCCCATGCTCTTTCCACTAAGCCATGCTGCTTCTCCAAGTCACACTCTGTCCCGATTACTGAATAAACCTCCTCATGGACTCCCCTGCCTCCAGTCTTTCTCCTCTCGAGTCTATACTTGACTCTGTTGCCGGATAGATTTTTCTGAAACGACACTGTGCACAACTCCCCAAACCTCAGAAACCTCGATTGGTGACTCCTTTGGCTTTAAGGCACTCCATCAACTCTCCTCCCCCTACTTACCCTTGCTCTTCTTCCAGTCCACTCAAATTCATTCCTCTCAAATCAACCAACTCACCTGTCCTCATTCTCCTCTCTCTTGCCTCGACCCCTTGCTCACACTTCCCCTTTGACTTGGAATTTCCTCCTCATCCGTCACATCCAACAGACCACTGCTCTCCCCATCCTCAAAGCCCTTCTGCAATCACATCTGCTTTCCTGATTAATCCCCCTCAACACCCATCCAATATCCCCACCCCACCAACTGCTACTTCAGCAGTTCCTTGGGAACTTAGACCACTTGCTAAACTATAAACTCCTTCAAGGAAAGAGTGGGGGTCTACAACTTTCACTGCACTCTCCCAAAAGATTAAGGCACTCGATATATATACTATTGGGAGCTATGGAGGGAAAACAACCTCCCTCCTTTCACTCTTCTTCAACTGACAGCAAGGATGGGAGAAACTTCACTGTCCGCTCTGTTTCCTTCCATACTGGATGGCCTGCAAGCCCCGTGTGGGACACGGACCATGTCCCATCTGACCATCTTGGCTCTACCCCAGTGCTTGGCACTTAGTAAGTGCTTAATCAATATCATTATCATCGTTACTGAGGTGGTATCACTGGGGAGCCCCCTTGCGTGGACCTCACCATTGGCAGAATCTCTGGCAGCCGGCCTGCCGCCAGACACAACTCCAAATAGTGGTAGCCTGAAGCCTCCTTGGGTGACAGCCTTGAGTGAGGATTTGGGAATAATATCCTTGAGTTGCATGCAAGAGGATATACTCTCCTCTCCACAGCATGGATGGAATTACATGGCCTAGCTTTTGGAGGGCCATTTGAGGTCCTCCTTTAGTTCTTCTCATTCATTCAATTGTATTTGTTGAGAACTTACTGTGTGCAGAGCGCTGTACTAAGCCCTTGGGAGAGTACAATACAGCAATAAACAGTGAGCTTACAGTCCAGAGGGGGAGAGAGAACCAAATACACATCAATAAACTACAGATATGTACAAGTGCTGTGGGACTGGGAGGGAGGATGAACAAAGGGAGCAAGTCAGGGTGATGCAGAAGGGAGTGGGAGGAGAGGCAGTGCTTCTTAGTTCATCGGGGCCTCACGCACTAGTTCTGCAACCGGGCTCAAGGGCATCTATTTGGCTCACGCTCCCGAGGAGTTTCCATGCAAATGTAAAACAGCCTCTTCCCACCCTTGGAGAAACTGGGATTGATGGTAGCTACAACAATGACCTTGCTGACCACCGTACAGTCAACTAGAGTTTCTCTCCAAGAACCCACAGGCATAAATAGCCACTCCCTCATTCATCTCTATGGTATCCTTAAAAGGAGTGCGACAGATATAAGAATCCCTATTTTATACACATGGAAATTGACCCAACAGGTATAAAAGAGGGTCAAAACAAAGCAGCGGCAGAGTCAAACAGAAGTCACTTCTCCTGCCGCCCTGTTTGGTGCACTATTCACAAGGCATGTTGCTCTACCCCGGGCCCAAGAAAATGCCAGATGAAGGGTGCCATGGCCGAAGCAGGGCCAGGTTGGGATCCCCTCAAAGTCAGATTGAAAAGATCCGTGAAGGGACGGGTGTGCGGGAAGGGGGTCTGAGGAGCAGAAATTTCTTTTTTTCTGTCCTGCCCGCTTCTTTGGACTCTCCCTCGGTAAAGGCTTCTGTGAGCCACGCGGCCTGAAGCAATCAACCCGGTGTCCAGGAGCAACTGCCCACCAGGGTCCCTAAAAATGGAGGCCTGGCCCTGCAGGGGAAGAAGCAGCCTCTCCGTCCGACTCTGGGGTGCCTCACCGGTGATGCAGACTGTAAAGTCGTCTCCACAGGACACCTGATGAATGGCCTTGCCCTGCAACTTCTCCACGTGCTTTGGCTGCCGATAGGAGGCTCTGTCTCCGTGCCCCAACTGCCCGTGGAGTTTGGTGCCGCCTTGCATATTCTGTAAGGCAAGGAATGCTTGTGAGGATTAATTAACCATCGCGGCTCTCAACTCCAATCATCTTGCAAAAGCCGGCCTGAGGCTCAGGCCGAAGCTTGATAGAAGGCTGGCAGGAATAACCCCTAACACTTACGTTGGCGGACGCCACATTCAGCCCTCTTATATCAGCAAAACCTCCAGCCAACGGACACACAGACAGAACTTGAACCAGAATACACTGAGCCGCCTGAAGACGGCAAATCCCGAATGTCAAGAAGCAGTGTGGCCTAGTGGATAGAGCCTGGGCCTGGAAATCAGAAGGACCTGGGTTCTAATCCCGGCCCTGCCACTTGTCTGCTGTGGGACCTCGGGCAAGTCACTTCACTTCTTTGAGCCTCCGTTACCTCATCTGTAAAATGGGGATTAAGCCTGTGTGCACTACCTAATTAGGGAACGTCAAGAAGCAGCATGGCTCAGTGGAAAGAGCCAGAGCTTGGGAGTCGGAGGTCATGGGTTCAAATGTCGGCTCCGTCGTTTGTCAGCTGACTTCGGACAAGTCACTTCGCTTCTCTGTGCCTCAGTTACCTCATCTGTAAAATGGGGATTAAGACTGTGAGCCCCACGTGGGACAACCTGATCACCCTGTATCCTCCCCAGCACTTAGAACAGTGCTTTGCACATAGTAAGTGCTTAACAAATGCCATTATTATTATTATCATTAGCTTACAGCTATCCCAGTGCTTAGTGCAGTGCCTGGCACATAGTACTCACTTAACAAATGCCAATAAAAATCCCACCAAAAACAAAAAAACTATCACAACTTCCAGGGGGTGAGACCCTAAAATGGTGAAAAAGCTGACATTCCCCTGAAGGTAGTTGCGAACGAGCACCCGATTCTGGGTAAATAGATACGCCGTCTTTAAAAAAATCAACCTTCAGATGGTTTTTCAGAAACTCTGGTTTTCTTGGAAACCCTGACGTCTAGATACCTAACCCAGTCTTATCAACGCTGTCATGGGTCAGGGGCTAAATAGCTATTCTCTTCCCCGAACTGCTCATGATGCCCTGTGGAAGCCCTGTGGGAAAGCAGCACTGAAGCCTGGCTTAGATTAGGTAACTCTGCGTTAGCCCATTCTCGCCTCTGCCAAATTATTACCACTTCTACCTCCGCTGGCCTTCGAACACTCTCTGGGATGTGGTTTCTACCAAGCAGAGCAACAACCTCTCATTATGGTTCTTTTGGCATTTTTCTTTAGGGACTGAAGCCCCAGAGGAGACTAAGTTTTAGGGCTTGGGAACGCCTTGCCCATTCAGCCTGCTTAGGTACTGCGACGAACCCAGGTCCTTTATTTTTCTGGATTTCGGAGCAGCAAATATTGGCGCGCAAATTTAGATCTCTTCTTGCCCGATCCTGGTTAGTGGTGCCACCCTGAGACACATGAAATCTCAGAGCACTCCTTCATGAGCTCTTGTGACCCCTGGAGGGGCATGGGAGATGGAGAAGGGAGGAGGGGGCCAGTGGTCAGAACCGAACTATTTTGAGCAGCGATGACCTGGTCCGAGTGAGTCACCCCCGTCCTGTGACAATGAGTTCTGCACTTTATTCGAATTTTTAAAAAAGACCATAAGTTCAGGCCGGGAGGCAATGCAATGGAGCAGCGGGGGTGGTGGGTGACGGTTGAATAAAGAAGAAAACGACCTCAGTGGTGAGGTGCTAAAAGGTTTTGGAACTTCAGAAATCCAGATTCCTCATATTCTGGTTGTCTGGTAGGACACAAAGGCCCTAAGTGGTCCTCTTCAGCCCTCCTCGTTCACAGCCAGAACTTTCAAAGCTTTCTGGCTCTATCCTAGCAAGCTGCTGCATGACTCCTGCAGACAGAATGCTAGACTGTAAACTCCTTGAAGGCACGGACTGTATCTACCAACTCTATTGTGCTCTCCCAAGTGCTCAGAACAGTGCCCTGAGCACAGCAAATGCTCATTAAATAGCACTGATGGACTGTTTCCTGCCTAGCGTGGCCCCCGGGGCATCCAATTTGCCCAGGTCTGGCATGCCGAACCCAGAAGAGAAAGAAGGTTAACTTACCACCCAAGTGTACAGCTCTTTCTCCACTGTCACTACGGCAAAGTGGGTATTCCCTGCACATACTTGTCGGGCGCTGCAGCCACTCTTGATGACATCCAGCTTCTGAGGAGTGGATTTCCCACCTCCCCAAACATACACCTCACTCGTGCGAGAGGTCACCACAGCAATGGGTGTTTCATTCGCGGTACTGGACCTGCACAACCACCAAAGGAGACATATTTAGCCCAGGCACTCAAACGAAGAAAAGGGCTTTCTGCTTCTTCCTTCGAATAGGATCCTTGGGCTTGGGGCAAGCAAACAGATAGCAACGTCCTTCTTCGTCAAGCAAGAGGGCTGGCTTTGTTATTCCAACCTTGAAATCTCCACCACGCCGTGCCAGGGATCTTCCACTCTGGTTCACAGGCTGTGTCACCTGGCCCTTCTTCACCCTCTCTGGGGTCAAACCCATTTGGGGTTCGGCCAACACCCATGCTTCCTCCAACTTCTTCAAACCTCTTGCCCCCAATGTCTCAATTGTTTTAGCTGATGATGCCTCAGGTTGGGATTTCTGGCCATCGGCTCCATCCAAACAGAAAGAGCATGTTAGCTGACAGAGCAGATGGGGTCTTCTGTATAACACACATGTTCCCCGGCTGTATAGTTCTAGATTGTAAGCTCGACGTGGGCAGGGAATGTGTTTACAGTTACATTATATTTTCCCAAGAGCTTAGTGCAGTGCTCTGCACAGAGTAAGCGCTCAATAAATATGAATGAATGGATGAATATTGTCTAACGTTTAACATTATAGCATTGCTCTTCCCTCTTCTCCCTCTACTGGCAAATCACTTGTCCCTTTATGACTCCCCCCTTAGATGGTAACTTCCTTGAGGCCAGGGGTAATGTCTTCTACTTTTATTGAACGCTCCCTAAATAAGGGCTTATTTAGTACACGCTCTCTATTCAGCCTAATCAATCAGTGATAAAGCTTGAGGAGAGATTCTTGAGCAGGCTCTCTGATATTCTTCAACAAATCATAAATGTATGTCCCCCCCACTCTATTCTGTAAGCTCTTTGAGGGCAGGGATTGGGTCTATCTATTCTATTGCACCAAGCGCTCTGTACAGTGCTCTGCACATGGTAAGTGCTGAGTAAGCATCACTGATTAACTGACTGATTGACTGATTTCCCTAACACTCCCTTCTACAGTAGTAAGTTACCTTGGTCTTTTGGTTGGTCCATTAAGCAGTGCGACTTTTTCTTCCATCTCCCTGTAAGGAGAAAGGCAAAGGAACATGAGAGGATAAGTTCCTGGTGGACAGGGGAAGTGCTGCTTCTTTGATTCTGTACTTCCCAAATGCCCATTCCCAGTATGCTGCACCAAGAGGACCCTCAATAAATCTACTACTATATTATGTGAAACAGTAAAAGGCTCCTACAGGTCTTCTCTGTCTTACCCCAAGGCGCTTTACAGACCTTACCTTTCGAAACCTACTCCTCATCCCCATTAGGCAGATCCTCACGCCTGGAGGGAATGGACACAGGATAACCTAGGGAATCATTTTGCCTGGCCCTAGTGGAAAGGCAAGCCGAGATGTGACCAAACTGCACATTCCACATAGAATCTGGAGGAAAAAAGGCTCAGTTCCAACTCCCACCTCTGGACTAAAAACCTCGGGCCGCAGGCTCATCTGATTCGATAAGGGGAAGTGCAGAGAGTGACCACCCCGGGCCCCACCCCAACCCAGGCAGGATACCAGGAGTCAAAGAGGCCAAGAGCAGGAGGTTCCGCTTTCCTTCAACCAGAGAAGGCACTCTGATTGCAGATATACATTAGCCTCACTGAGCCCTTGCTCCGGATCCTATGAAGTCCATCCCAGCTCTATCCACGGGAGGAGAGTGGATTTACTTTCTGCATTTACCTCCTGTGTTTCCTGAGAAGAGGGCGGTTGAGAAGTTCATCAGCAGTGGGCCTTTTCTCTGGGTCCTGTCAAAGATAATCAGGAGATCAGTTCTGGTTGCAAGGGGATTCCAGCACAGACACCTGCCCACCCCTCAGAAGAGCCCTGGTCCAATAAGCCAAAGGTCACCTGACTATAAGGATGTAGACTGTAAACTCCTTGGGTGGCAGGGAATATGTCTACCTACTTTGTTATACTATACTCTCCCAGGTGCTTAATTCAGTACTCTGAACAAAATAAGTGCTCAATACCATTTATTGACATATTACCAGTCTTTGTTTTCAAAGAAGTCTCGGTAGCTGTATTATTTCCAGTACTAAATGGCTAGAAGTGACTGCACATGAATAGTAATGGTTTGTGTGGTACCCGCAACACTCTCCCTCTCCCTCTGAGAATCAACGGCAACTGCAGCAAAAGAACTGATAGCTTCTAAAGTAATATGCTTGGATAACTGAGAACTTAGTTCATCGGTATTTTGATTATCAATCAATCAATTATTATTTGCAAAAATATTAACTGACTCAGTTGGAAATTTCTATGGTAGCGTTTGGGGATGCAAAAAGGTGGTAAACAACACAATCCGGAACTCAAAGCATTTAAATGCCTTTTGTATGTTTCTGCTCCCTTCAGAGAGGTACAGAAGACAGTTGATTCAGATGATGAGGCTGTTTTCAGGACAGGACTCCAGTGCCATACTGTCTTATTTACATAAACTTCACTCACAACTAGCTTGACAATCAAGTACCATTAACTTAGCAAGCTCTCCCTCTCTTTCTCTCTGTTTTATTTATATAAACTTCAATCACAACTAGCGTGACAACAAAACACCATTTGTTTAGCAATCTCTCTCTCTCTCTCTCTCTCACCAGGATATAAGGAGTAATAAGTCCAGAAAAACCTCGGGAAATCTAAGCTTTCTGGGTGCATTCATGAATACGTCTCTGTCCAGAGATGAAGGGGTGTGTTTTTCATGTATGACTACATCAGACTTTCTCCCCAATTCCTTTAACTTGAAGGTTGACGGAGGGCAAGATAAAGAATGACACAGAAACTCTGCATCACACCCACCTGATCGAGACAGGTATGTACCATCTGGATCAGCTCTAGAGAGTACAGGCTGGAATCAACCTCCATGGCCCGGATCCCCTGAACAATCTTGACACACAGGTTCAGTGGGTTCTAAAAGAGAACAGTTTTGAGAGAGACAAATTTCTGGACGGAAGGAATGCTAGGAATTCACTGTACACTAGTTTGAGGTTTCAGCTCAGTTCTCATTACTCTCTGGCGAGGGAAAGAATGGGCAACCCGACATCCCTGTGCCTTTAAATCACTACTGCCCCACGTACTGCAGTGGGCAAAGGAATTGAATTCAGTGTACTGGATGGTACACTACAAAAACAAGTCACCCATCCCATTGGAAAAGAGAAGTGAGACAGGGGTTCGTGAACTATAACAAAGGAAAACTATTAAAAGGGTAAAGTTCTTCATCAAAACAATAAGAATCCCTGGTAGAAGGAACTGTCTCTGGTTGGGGGAATAAAAACGCCATGGGGCAGGGAGAAGGTCAGGAACTTGCACGGGGTTTCAGTCGGCTGTGAACTTTGCCAGATTTTCTAAATCTAGGGCTAGGCTACCCTGCTGTCATCAGAGGATCCAGGGCATCCAAAGCAAGGGGCCTGGAGCTCTGGGATAGTGCAGAAGAACACTGAGTTTATAATAAACCTGTAAATTCCCTGGCCACTAAGATGATCTCAAAATGAAAAATTTGGTGGTTAAAAGCAAATCAATTCCCCCCGTGAGCCCAACAGCAACAACGCGGAGGACAGTGGAGAACAACTAGCATCTCGGTCCGCATCACCTCACCGTAGCATCAAAGGTCCTCTTCAAGGTGAGCAGCTCAAAGATGACACAGCCCACTGCCCAGATGTCAGACTTGAAATTGTACTTCACCCCTTGGCAGAGTTCTGGAGACATGTAGTATGGGGTTCCCACAAGCTGAACACCACAAGAGAACACATAAACAAAATCATTCACCCGCTAACCAGTCTGATCTCCTGAGATGGCAGTATCACCACTTCGGCTGCTCCATCCTCCTGACCGGGAGCTGACTTTCAAAGCTCTCCAAATTCTCAGCTGCAGAAATGGAATCTGGGATACCGAATGTGCAGCACCATTTTCCCAGGGTGACATCAACCCATTTCGGCTCAAGTCAGCAGAGCCGGCTTGCCGGGAAACATCTGGAACGGGGAAGGTGGCGAGGCTACTTAGAAAAGACAGTGGACCACCTGACCCTCGGACTGCAGCAACCTTGGGTGGGTAGCTAGTCCAGGGACATTTCAGACTTCCGAAACCATTTCAATTGCCAAAAAATTCCCTAAGAAAAGAAGCTACAGTGTTTTGAGGAGCCCGGATTGGTGAAATGGCACACAACTGTTATCACAGAAGTGTCTAACAACCCCCAGTTTCAATCAGTTGTGTGGATGTGGATTTTCTTGGCTTTTACTCCCCTTACGAAAAATATTTTTAAACAGAGGGACGACCGATTTTGGAACTGCCTCCAGCCCATCATTTGGCCCTTCTTCCTAACTAAGGGGCTCAGAATGCCCAACGGGACTCTAGCCAAATAACGCTACTCAAATCCACCTCTGCCACTCAGCAGGGTCCCGGGCATTTTCCAGAGTGGCCAACCCAGCTGCTGCTTCTTCTTGACCCGGAAATCAAGGGCAGCGCCAAAGTCCATCCTCGCCCGAGGGGCTGACCGTCCCTGCAAGCCCCCAAACCGCCCTCACCTCTTAATGTTCTCCGACAATCCCCGAGAGAGGTCTTAGGTTGATTTTTAAGAGATGGTTTCTTGAGATTGGGGAAGAGAGGAGTTCTTTAGCTCATCCTGCCCCTGACGTTTCAGAACAAAATGTTCTGGGGCACTGATTCCTATTTGAAACTTATGACTCTCCCTGAACTAGGAGTTCTCAAAGAGGCACTTGGAGACATCGTGACCAAACATATGCCCTGACCATATACATCTAAAGACAGGGAAACAAGGAATATTTTGCAGATATTCTGACTGGGGGTAGAGGGATATTTGGTTGTTTTCTGAAAAGCCTATGACTGGTGGAAGGTGTAGAGGACTGCGAGGGGAGGATGATTGACAAGGCTTGTAAAAGCTTGTCTGTAATCCTACAAAAAGGCCTTTCAATTAATTGTTAACAACAGAACCAGCCTGAAGGTTGGGAGAAATGTACAAGAGTGGGAGGGAGAGCCTGAAAAAACAAGAGTGAGTTACTTCACAGAGGAAGGAGAAAAGAGAAAATCCACCCACTTAACCCAAGAAGGAGGAACCCTCACCGTTTCAGCCATGGAGTATTCAGAATTAAGTTTCTTTGCCAACCCATAGTCTCCCAGTTTGATCAGGTTTGCTTTGGTTAGGAAAATATTTAATGTCTTTATGTCTCTGAAAAAGAAAGGTAGATGTAGATCAGTCTTAAGCCCATGCATCCCAATTTCTTTTCCTAGCCACCTCATTCATTCATTCAATCGTATTTATTGAGCGCTTACTGTGTGCAGAACACTGTACTAAGCGCTTGGGAAGTACAAGTTGGCAACATATAGAGACGGTTCCTACCAAACAGTGGGCTCACAGTCTAGAAGAATTTAAATTCAAATGAATTTAAAGGGCTTGGTGCCAGGGCCTTCATTATCCTAGAATAAGTATGATGTTTTTGCTTAGAACTCCTCATCGAACCCTGACCAATGGAATAATCATCACTAATGTATTTTCATATCTAAAGCGGTGGGTGGGCGGGGGACGGTAAAAACCGCCCCACTGCATGAATGTCTCCCATCACTGAAGCCCTGGAGAAAGGAGGGTGATAAAAACAAGGTTCTTGGTAGTCGTGCCTCCTGGAGGGGACACTCCTTCTACCAAGCACAATCCACTGAGAGCCACCAGAGTGGCTTCATTTAACACATCTAATCACCAGATTATTAAAAAAAAATGAACAGAAATGGGGAAGACTCTATATGTTCCAGCGCATAAAGTGACAAGGCTGCTTGGACCAAACTGGAAGAGAGAGAGCACGGCATTATCTGTAATAATAATTACGAATATTGCTTGTGCTTTCTTTGTTTACTGGGGTAAGGTATAAGAATATTTACTCAGACAGGGGTCTCTGGCCCACAGAGGGGGCTCCCAATTGAAAAATCAAGGGATCGATCTTTTATCCAAGAAGGGTCTGAAGGCTGAAAACGGTCTTGGGGTGGTTAATCAATCCAGTGTATTTACTTGAGTGCCTACTATGTGCAGAGCATTGTTCTAAGAACTTGGGAGAGCACAAAAGAATCAGTAGAAATAATCCCTGCCCTCAAGGAGTTTCCTGTCTAGTGAGGATACACTCTCTTTGCTAAAAAACACACAGAGCTGGACCTTCTGATTCTGGCCCAGTTACATGTAGATTACCAGTGCCAACCCAAAATGCAGGTAAATGGCAAACTGACACAGAAACAAGAGCAGCTACAGTGTCATCAGGAGAACGAATGGTTTTTGGTAGGTCACAGAACATATTCGATTAAATGCTCCACCTAACCTGATACAACTGTACAAGCAATGTTTTCCATTAGGAATCTTGGGCATTTAATCTCCTGGGAAGAAGCTGTGTCTGGATTAAAAGTGTAATTTCTAATTCAAAATGCACAAACTAGGGTAGGGTTTAATCCCAAGAGCCAAAGCTGACATTAATCCAACTCCATTATACTGCACTCTCCCAAGAGCCTAGTTCAGTGCCCTGCACACAGTAAACTGCTCAATAAATATGGCTGATTGATCACTCATCTTTTTAAATGCAAACGACTCCTCCTGGAGAAGTGTCTTTCCCATTCCACCAGGCTAGCAGAGGACTGAGCAATTAGCAGGTTGAATCTGAGCCACCAGAGGGTCCATATTTAGTAAAACTGGAGTCCAGTGAAGATTCTGGGGACCTGAATTACTTAAATGACAAACAACAATGAAACAATCGATCGATGGCAGTTGAGCACTGGTAGCAGAACACTGTACTAAGCACCTGGGAGAGTATAACATAACAGAGTTAGCAGACACATTCCCTGCCCTCAACAAGCTGACAGTGGGTAACGGCTTAATCCTCTATTCCCCTTGGGCTAGACAGGAGCAAAGTGGGTGGGCGTGAAGCAGGAAACACGGCCCAAGCCCTCCACTGCAGAGCTTCAAGGTCAGCCCCATTTTCCCAGGAAGATATCCGCTACTACTGCAGCACCCCAGCCCTGCTCCTTTTACTGAGACAGAGGGCACCGACCTTTCTGAAAATTAAGAATGCTGGGGACGTTCCTAGTGTTGGAAAGTGAGAGGGGGAAAAAGGACCAAAGCTACTCCATGTAAGCTCTGATCTTTAATTGTTACTTGTTTCTCTGTCTGCCGCCTTCCTCCGGAGACTGTAATCTCTCTGTGGGCAGGGATGGATTCACCTCGCCTCTGTACCCTTCCAAGAGCACAATGCTGTGCCCAAAGTAGGAGCTCTACAAATGTCAGTAGAAAGAAAGGACTCAAAAGTGTGTCATTTGCTTACTGTAACTCACTGCATCTCCATGTCTGCCATTACCTGTGAAGGATCCCAGCTCTGTGGATGCAGCTCACTGCTGATACAATCTGAAACAGGTACCAAAGCACCATCTGCACAAAGAGAAATCCAAATGTATAAAAATGATAATAAAATTAAACCTAAACATGTTAGTTCAATTAACCTGGAGCAGGGAGGAAATATTTTTTACGGAACTTCTTCAGTGCTTACTAAACTCTGGAGTAGATACAGACCGATCAGGCTGGACACAGTCCATGTCCTACATGGGGCTCACAGTCTTAATCCCCACTTCACAGATGAGGTAACTCAAGTTACAGAGAAGTTAAGTGACTTCCCCAAGGTCACAGAGCAGACAGATGACCGAGCCAGGATTAGAACTCAGGTTCTTCTGATACCCAAGCCCATGCTCTATCCACTGGGCCAGACTACTTCTCTCTGGTACAGGATTAGAATGAGAGATGGTAAATACATATATTTAATGGGGTATTTTAAAAAAACAAACCCTTTAATGCTCTCAATTCCCACTCTTCACATGACCGAGACAAATCAGCAGAAATTTTTACTTGTAATCATCAGTCTGCAACAGGCATCTGAAACTCGAAACCACATATAATTCAGAGAAATGATGTGGCCTTAAAAGGCAGTAGTACTTTATAGGCTGAGTCCATTCTAGAGAAATAACGCCGGCATTAATCCAAAACATTTGAAAATGTTGTGAATTGACACTACTACCCGATACTTTGAATTGGTTTAATACCATTAGGTATTAGTAGTTGGGCATTTCTCAAAATTTACCTCAGTCTCCAGACGGCAGCCCCACGCAAGTACTTTCAAGGGCCTCAATAGCAACTTATCTGCTTACTGCCAGTAAGGTGAAAACTGAAGGGACTGGAGTAATAACAATAATAAGCAGAAATAATAATTGTGGCATTTAAGTGCTGTGTGCCAAGCACTGTACTAAGCGCTTGAGTAGATACAAGATAATCAGGTCCCACATGGGGCGCACAGTCTAAGTAGGAAAAACATTATTCCTTAAAATCAACAGCAGCATCTCAGGGAAAGAGCCCAAGCCTGGATGTCAGAGGATCTGGGCTTTAATCCTGGTTCTGTCACTTGTCTACTCTGTGTGACCTTGGGCAATTTTCAACTTATCTGTGCCTCAGTTACCTCACCTGTAAAATGGGGATTAAGACCTGTGAGCCCCAGGTGGGACACGGACTGTGTCCAACCTGGGAATTTATTTCTAACCGGCACTTAGAATAGTGCCTGGCTCACAGTAAGCTCTTAACAAATGCCATTAAAAAAAAAAAAAGCCGAAACCTTCTACTTACCTTGAGGGTCCCCAGGTTGAATGTTTTTTGAACAAGGATGGAATGACATGAGTCAGGTGAGGGGTTAAGGAGGTGGGGAAGTTATACCTCCTAGAGAATTAAGGATGGAACCTCCACTATGGAAGAATTTAAATGGTATAGCTCTAGGGCTGAGGCCACAGCAGTGCTTGGTGCTTTAAGGTTCAGGCAATGTGTTCTGTTATACTGTATGCTCCCAAGCACTTAGTACAGTGCTCTCTGCACACAGTAAGCGCTCAGTAAATAAAATTGATTTATTGATAGTCCTGGGACCCCAAGTTGTCAGCCAATCTCCGCAAACACGATGCGCTGGCTGGGACAAGGCAAGGTGATCATAAAGCTTATGTCAGGGACCATGGAAAACATTCTACCCCTGCCTTGGAGGTCATCTTTCTGGAAGCAGAACTTTGTAAATATGAGAGGAAAAAGGAGAACAAGGAAACATCACCCTAAGGTGTGCCAGATGTGCCATAGTGGTTCAAACTCTGGTGACTTTGTACAGAAGGAAGCCCAGGGAAAAACAGAACTAAAGATAATTAGGTACATCATTAACAAAAAAAGGGAATTTGAGAGATGGAGGGGGGGAGGGAAAGGAGGATGGCCAAACTTTGGGAAAAGGACTTCCCTCTAGACTACAGACGAGAAAGGGTACAAATAAAAGGAAAAGTCATCACACTCCATATGAGATATGTTAAGAAACGAGATTTATAAAATGGCATGAAGAACTATTAGGCAGAAGGCAATCTCAGCCCTTTCCACTGTAGTCCGAGTTACCTCTTCCTCAAACAACTTGTCCTTCTGACGCAGAATTTTGTCATAGAGGTTTCCTCCTGCAATTAAAGGTAACAAGGAAAAGTCAATTTATAATCAAATGCACCAGGGTTAATCGTGATCAAAGTTTAGAGCCAATAGCTATAAGTTATCAATCCACACCAGGAAATAAAACTGCTCCAAATCCTGCCCTCTCTTAAAATGAAACCCTTCCTTCCATCTTGGCTCTCCAGTGAGGTCTTCGACTTTTTCACTTCCAAAGCTCTCAACTGCTCTCATGGTTCTCCCTCTTTTTGCCCAACAGACAAAAAAACGATCACAGAACAAGCAAAACAAAACCCAGGCAGTGAGTTTATCTTAGCTCCCCTCCAACCTTTGCACAGTTCCTTTTCTCTAATTACCTGTATTTCACTGGAGAACAAACATCTCGTTCTGACTACGTTACTCTGATATCTCGCCATTTATGAGATCACCTCGCAGCCGCCGGTTCCCTTCGAACTCGGCCCCCACTAGCTCTCCCCACCCCAGTGTGGGGTGAGGACAAGAGGCAGCCTGGCACCTTCTGCAATTTTGTAATGTTGGGGTTATGACGACGATGATTATGGTATCTGTTAAGCACTTACTGTGTGCTAAGCACTGCTCTAAGCACTGGGGGAGATACAAGTTAATCGTGTTGGACACAGTCCCTATCCCACACGTGGCTCACAGCCTAAGTAGGAGAGTGAACAGGTACTGAATCCCCATTTTACAGCTGAGGAAACGGTTATTGGGGAGGTGATTCATAACACTGTTGGACTCTGAACCACCCTGTTTGGGTGCATGAAACTGTAACTGCAACGGTATTTATTCTTGTCTTTTTCTGTTATTTTCTGTTTTTTTGGTTTCTCTTTTCTTGGATGTCACCAGCCCTCCCCACACCGCTCTCACTGTTGGACTGTGAGACCCTTGAGACCCAGGGATCTTATTTATCAGTGTTATTTCTTCCCACAGCTCAGTGCAGCATGGCATAGTGGAAAGAGCATGGGCTTGGAAATGGGGTCATGGGTTCTAATCCTGGCTCTGCCACTGATCAGCTGTGTGACTTTGGGCAAGTCACTTGACTTCTTTGTGCCTCAGTTACCTCATCTGCAAAATGGGGATTAAGACTGTGAGCTCCTCGTGGGGCAAACTGATTACCTTGTAACGTAGAAAATGTGGAAGAGGCAGACCAGCAGCTAGATAGACAGAGACCATGACGTTGATTACAGAAGAACCATTAGAAAGGTTGTGGATTGTAGCAGGGGACAGGACATTCTGGAGAAAGTATATAACTGAGGTGCAGTCAATCTGAAGTCAAGTTCATTCATTCAATCGTATTTACTGAGCACTTACTGTGTGCAGAGCACTGTACTGTGACTTGCCCAACGTCACACAGCAGACAAGTGGCAGAGCTGGGTTTAGAACCCAGTCCCTCTGACTTCCGGGCCCATGGTCTATACACTAGGCTATGCTGCTTCTCTAGGCACATGTCTCTCACCCCTCGAAGACCTCCAATGGTTATCCGCTGCTCTCTGCATCAAACGAAAACCCCTAATTGTTGGCTTTTTGGCACGCCATCCGTTCTTTCTGTTTCCCATTCACCCCAGTTTGCACTCTCTGTTCCTCCCAAGCTCACTTTCTCACTGTGCCTTGCTCGCAACTCTGCCTTGCTCGCAACTCTGCCACCTCTGATCCCCGGCTCCTGTCTTTTCCCCTGTTAGGAACTTTCCTTCCCCTTCAAATCGGCCCAGACCTCAGCTGCTGCCCCATCTTCAAAGCCCTTCTGAAAGCCAACCCTCCTCCAGGAGGTTTTCCCTGAATTTTCTTCTCCTCAGGTCACAGCCTCCCAACCTGCATCTGAGCCCTTTGACACCAGCTCGGCACTTCTTCCCTCACAACCTCCTGTGACATTTTGGCAGGATATGATTTATATCTCTGCTTTTTAAATTGTTCTGCTGCTCTGGAACACCCTCTTCTCTAGTCTTACAGACCCTAGCAGTCCCCACATTCAAAACCCTCTAAAAATCCCACTCGTGGATACACATACAATCATATGACCCCTTGTTTATTTACTCTAACTTCCCTATTTGTTAATATTTTTATGACTGACTCCCCTATTAGTTAATATTTTTATGTCTGACTCCCCTATTAGAAGGGAAGCTCCTTGTGATCAGGGAATCTAGGACATCTATTGAGTGCTTCACCCCCTCTAGACTGTAAGTTTGCTATGGGAAGGGAACCTGTCTACAAACTCTGTTATATTGTACTCTCCCAAGCGCTTAGTACAGGGCTTTGCACACAGTAAGCGTTCGATAATACAACTGATTGATTACTGCGTACAGAGCACTGTACTAAGTGCTTCGGGGAGTTTAATAAAAATGAAATTGGTAGATCCACTCTCTGCCCACCAGCAGCTTACAATCTAGAGGAGACGGACATTGAAATGAATTACAGATGACATGTCCCATGCTTCTTCTGTATTTTCCCAATTACTTAGTAAAGTGTTTTGCAACCAGGGGGTGGTCAACGAATTCCAGTAACTACTACTACTATTACTATCGTTGTTCTTACTTAAACACATCTTCCTCCTGTTGGTAAATACGTTTACAGCTGTATTCCTTGCTAGACAGTAGACTTCTTAAATAGTGTGTGCACACACACATACATATACATGGTAAGGATGGGTATAAATAAATAATGCATGTGCTGGAAGAGGATGTAGGGTTGATACGCTTTGGGGTGTTGAGAATAAACTGGGGATGGCTAGAAGGAGACAAGATTTTGGATGCTGTATTAGTGTTTTGTTTCATTTACCCTTGCATATCTGTCACCAGTCCTCTTCCCTCTTGTTTATTTTTAGATTGTGAGCCCCTCAAGGGGCAGAGACCAGTCTGGCCCAGTGCTCTACACAGAGTAAGTGCTTATTAAATGCTATAACAACTAGGCTCAAAGGGAGAGATTTGGTCTGGCAGATTGGGAGCCAGAGGGAGGAGGAAACAGGGAGTCTTCCACCAGGGAACAACAGTGAGTGAGGGTAGGGACTGTATCTTCTACTTCTACTGTACATTCCCAAACATTTGGGAGAGAACTCTGCAACCAGTAAGCATTACCGACTGACCGACTAATAACATTGTCAAATTTCAGGTGATCTGTAGTCATCCCCTAAATCTTTTTCCAACCATGACTAGTTTGTATTTATTTCCTTCCCGTGGCATAACCCATCCATCATTAGCATTACTGAACAGCTCTTACAGCGCACTGTAATAAGGGTTGGGAGAGTGCAAAAGAATAAGTACACATGATCCCTGTCCTCAAGGAGTATACAATCTAGCAAGGAAGGTGGCCACTAACATGAGTTACACAGGAGGAAGGAAAAAAGGGGGGGATACATCCGACCCAATTTGCTTGCATCCACCCCAGTGCTTAGTTCAGTGCCTGGCACTTAGTAAAGCACTTAACAATACTATTATTATATGTAAATGATTTAGATTTAAAGTAAAAGGTTGGGTAGAGAAGTGCTACGGGAAGTTTAGAGTACTTAAGTGATGAGGTGGCAATGGGGGCTGAATATAACCACGTGAGACGGGAAATAAATCAGGGAGGCCCTCAGAGGGTGTGATCTCGAAAGGGCTCTGAAAATAGGGATTGATGATTTGAAGGGGGAAGGCAATCTTGGCAGGGATGGGGGGCGCGGGCGGCGGTGGGAAGTGAGATGAAAATGATGCGAAGTGAATACGGCAGCTTAAGAGGAATGAAGAGTGGGAGAAGACAGTGGATACATAGGGGACAGACAGCTGAGTTCCCTCGAAAAGCTGAGGGTCAGGAGTTTCCAACTGATGGGGGGAGGGATTGGGCAATCATTTGACCTAGTTGAGTAGTGGGGAGATGTGTGCAGGACAATGTTTTAGAAAGCACAGTGAAGTACGGATTGGAGAGGGGTGAGACTGAAGGAAAGGAGATCAGTGAAGAGGCTGATGCCATAGCAGCAAAGCAGTCAACAGTATTTATTGAGTGCTTACTGTGTGCAGAGCACTGCTGTACTAAGTGCTTAGACATTTTTTCTCCACCAAGGTGGTTCCACCTTTAAGCTCTTTGACGGCAGTGTACGTATCTACCAACAGTTATATTGTACTCTCCCAATATAACTGTTGGTAGATACGTAACACTGCCCTCGAAGAGCTTAAAGGTGGGACCACCTTGGGTGGAGAAAAAATGCTGGAAGCGCTGTGAAGGAAAAGCCGGCAGGCAATTTGGCAACCAGCTAAATATGGAGGTTGAAAGACAGGGAAGAGTCAAAGGTAACTATGTTTTGGATTATTCTTCCTTTGTCCCCAGCTAGTAATAGTAAATCATTTGCCCCTGCGCAATTTTACTTTCTGCCTGGGTTTCTACCTTGATCTCTGCCCTCTGATTAACTCTGAAATGCTCTCTTTCCCTGCAGTTTAGCACACAAATGCTTCATTAAATGTAACATTCCTATCTCATTTCTCCCAACCACAAATGAAAAAGTTAAACACCATGTGAACCTTCCATTAACTCAGGAAACTACTACTGTTAT